>NC_133205.1:13052269-13142269 GCF_958299795.1 Porites lutea
TCCGGTGCGCGGCTACAGTGAATCGGTATCAATCGACACAGATGTAGCATCAGATACATCTGAGCAGGTGGACGACCCCTCAAGTCCAAACAGCGGTGGAACAGAACAGGTGGAGCAGCCCGAGTACGTGAACCCTGAACATCATGCATCACCGGAAATCGTGCTGCGGAGGTCGTCTAGGAACCGGAAGTTACCCTCCAGATTTAAAGATTACGTGATGAACATTAGTTGAACACTTGCATAGCTTTGAGACATCGAGACATGAAGTACTTTGACTTATCTCATGGATTACGCCATAGCACAATTTGTTACTCTGTATCGTGTGTTTCGTGACTTTATTCATTTATGTTCATTTTATTTTATTTATTTTCTTTTTTTTCATGAAAGGAAAGGTGTTGCACGTTCACATGTAACTCATTAGCATACGTAGCTTGTTGCACGTGCATTTGCAATGTGCAGTAAATTAGCATATCCAACTTGTTACTTAGACTTTGACATTTCGCAATTAAAGCAATATCTTCATCGAGTGCACCACGTTATCAACACTGAGTACGAGTCCGAGTTGAATCAGCGGTATTAAAGCGAAATTATCGCGGGAGCAAAATCTGTCGAGTTCTGCGAGATTGCGAGTGACTTTTGCACGATTTGGACAGAAAAAGATGTATTGCAGAGGCCCAGTTGCTGCAACTATTGGTGTATTATTTCTACTTTTTCATTACATTGAAGTTGTCAAGGGTGTTTTGCCTCCCTAAGTCCCATTATTACAAGGAAATACACAACTTTCGATTGTTTGAGTTTGGCTAAACATCCCGCATTGCGTTGACGATTACATATATAGAGAATACTTCATGGAAATTGCTGGCGTACGGTATTTACGCACGAGTTGTTGACGTATCAGAAATCGAACGATTGAGCGCAGCGAACGAGTAAGATTTCTGATACAAAAACAACGAGTGCGTAAATACCGTACAAAGCACTTTCCATGTGGTATTGTGTTTATTATATATATACCGAGACATTCATCGTTTTGGCGGCCTTTTTATTTTAAATCTTTCAAAAATGCTTATTTGCCGCTACACACTTGCCGCAAAATGACAACGAAAACGAAGTATCAGCTTTTTAGTAAAAACGTTTGTTAAAAGCATAAATGACGGTAAGGATATGAGGTAATCCAAGAACTATACTTAAATCAGGTCACAACACTAACCTGATTACTATTCCATGTGCAAGGCACAGAAAAGCCACTATCTCTGGGTAGGTAAAGCCATGGTTGAAGTAACCTTTAATAAGATGATTTCCTAAAAATGTTCAGGAAAATTACACAACAGTATTTCACCATATGTAATCCTCAACGCAATGCGGGATGTTTAGCCAAACTCAAACAATCGAAAGTTGTGTATTTCCTTGTAATAATGGGACATAGGGAGGCAAAACACCCTTGACAACCTCAATGTAATGAAAAAGTAGAAATAATAGACCAATAGTTGCAGCAACTGGGCCTCTGCAATACATCTTTTCCTGTCCAAATCGTACAAAAGTCACTCGCAGTCTCGCAGAACTCGACAGATTTTGCTCCCGATAATTTCGCTTTAATACCGCTGATTCAACTCGAACTCGTACTCAGCAACTCGAACTCGTACTTAACAACTCGAACTCGTACTTAACAACTCGAACTCGTACTCGACTACTCAAACTCGTACTTAACAACTCGAACTCGTACTTAACAACTCGAACTCGTACTTAACAACTCGAACTCGTACTTAACAACTCGAACTCGTACTTAACAACTCGAACTCGTACTCAACAACTCGAACTCGTACTTAACAGCTCGAACTCGTACTCACAACTCGTACTTAACAACTCGAACTCGTACTCAACAACTGGAACTCGAACTCGCACTCAACAACTTGAACTCGAACTCAAAAAATTTATAGATGTCCCTTCAAAGCTTCCGTACTACGTTGCACCCGAGAAGCAAAGTTTGAATAAGTACAACGCCACTATATCAATATATATCAATCTAATTTTCTGCTATGTCTTATAAAATTTATCCCCCTTTAACATATGTAAAAATTGAGGTTAAGAAGTGTTAAGCTTTTGCAAACGAAACTGCGAAAGACGATTAGGTGATATTTAGTGGAGGGAGGACGTATTCAACACTTTAAAATTAAACTCAAATTTTGGCATTATACGACCAACAAGTTTGACTTATAGACGTACAGACACAAACATATGAAACTGTTTATTGATACTGTTATGAAACAAATTTATCTATTTAACATTGTAGTCTGAAATCACAGAAAGAAAATAGGATTTCCGCTTTGCAAAAAGGAAAATTGCACCGGCCTTCAAGCGCACCGGAAGCGCGGAAAGAGCGCTCGTGCCAGTCCTACTCCGCATCACACATTTAATGAAGAGCGGAGCGCTCGTTTCACCGCCCAACCTTTATCCGCCCTGGGTATGGCAACCCAAATGCAGGCCAGTAGTATAGGGCGCACCGGTTAGGCCTCTTTTTTGGGGAGGATTCTCATTAAGGTGGGGAGGAATACATTAACGTCGCTGACGTCATAGGCTATTGTCTTGATCTCATGAATAAAATGCGCAGGAATCTCATTAACTTGCGGTGGAATCTCATTAAGTATATCCAGTTTGACGGGTTTATCAATGACGTCATGTGCTATTTTTAGATGGATGATGTCATGGTTGGTATAATTTGTAAGACTTCTGAATGTACATTCAAAATAACGTTTTTCGCTGCCGTTTCATAATTGCGATCACAAGCAACGAACCTTGAAACATACAAACACACAAAACGGATCGAAATCCACCAATCACAAATCACAAACCTTGACCTTTTGAACCCGTTAAAGTAAATTTTTTTTTTCTGAGAGGTCCGTTAAGATGATTGACGGCAGCGAAAAACGCAATCGTCAGTTGGCTTTTGAACTTCAGAATTGGCATGTTTGTGAAAAGCGCAGTAATGGATGAACCTAGGGCGCGATCCATTCAACCAAAATTCCAACTGGTCCGACCGGGAAAAGTGGTCCACCTCAAAAGGTGGACCCGTTTTTTCGAAACTTTTCCGGTTGGACCGAACCGATCCATTGAGTGTTGGACCGAAATTTCCGGAAATTTTGGTTGAATGGATCGCGCCCTTAACCTTAGATACACACCAAAGTTCCCAAAATCTTTGTCCACTTTGAAGCAGGAAAACTTGGTCGTCGATCTCGTTTCAAACTCTGCGATGAGTTCTCAGCAATTTTCCTATCGAACGCGGGTTCGTAACTTAAAATTCCCGCCATGATCTTCTTGTTTGTTTTCGGGGATAAAAGTAAAAAAATAAAAATTTTGTATGTGTAAACAATAACAACTTGTAAAAACCATGATTAAAATTTTCATTGTGTCAATAATTATTATGCTTTATGAGTATGGTCTTAAAAAGTCCGTCAGTACTTTGCAGAAGCGTAACTATGCGCCTAAAAAAATTAAAACCTTTGCCTCTTTGGAGATTTAACAATGGTTGTAGGTAAAGGCTCATATGTGCGGTCTGGACAGGTCGAGTGGTTTTGGTGGATGTAGACTTCAACATCCACCAAAACCACCAACAACCACCAACAGTGTTCGGGGCTAGATGTGTGTCACGTACCCGGGGGGGGGGGGGGCACTTGGTTATTTTTTGGGTGGGTATGTGCCGCCCGGGACTCCAAATTGGCACCCCGTTCTATAAAAAAATTTCCCTTAAAATTGATACCCCGTTCTAGAAATGGGCCAATTTTTTATACCGCGTTCTAGAATTTGCCCTAAAACTGATACCCCGTTCTAGAAATGGGCCAATTTTTTATACTCCGTTCTAGGGTGCAACAAGAGTATAACAGTTTGCTTGTTAACGCATTGAACCGTATTTTTAAAAGCAATCTGTCCTTGAATAATTTCAAATGGCTGCTTACAAAACTGGAGCTCTCGTGCGTTCGAAATATTATACCCCGTTCTAGAAAACGCCTCTGAAATGGATACCCCGTTCTAAACCAGGAGCTTCAAAATCGCGGCCCCGTTGGGCGGCACATACCCGTATAGGTAATGTATGGGAGTACCCCCCCCCCCCGGGGTCACGTAGCCCCATGAAATGTCTGAAACATGTTTTAAAACTTCATGTACAATATTTGCCGAAATACAGTTATACTCGTTATATTCATCCTTTGTTGGCGAGAACGCGATCTCCCAAATATAATAAAGCTCAAAGCAAAAGAAAGACGAATCCCTGAGAGGCGAATACATCAAAACATCGTAGGCATCTTTCTTTGGTATAACATGTCCAGGAGGGGGGACCACGACTTAGCGAAATTTCGTATACCTATGATCCACCGATTTATGACATCACATCCGGTTGCACAGTTGCTGCTCTGTTTTCGCGCGAGGCACAAAGATGGACGCCCGAGGCTATTTGGTTTCCTCGTTATTTTTACCTACAGGCTAACGGAATTATGTATCTTGAATGCCGAGAATGTTGGGAAGGTATCTAGCCGGCCATTCAAGCAAATGTCATGACCAAACAAAGAAAATTTAGTATTGTTTTAACGATTAATATCATGCAGCTGCGGGGAATATCATGGCGAGTCTTGCGATGTTTCAAAACGAGTGATGTTAACGTTTTGCGGCTGTTGCGGCCTCTGATTTAGAGAAGTCATCAATCAAAATATAATTTCCTGAGCGGAATAGAATGGGAAAAACGTCTATGGCCACAGTTTAAAGTGTTCACCGCTGGAAGGCTGGATCACGCCCCGTAAAGTTGCAGAAACTTGCACTCAACTGCATGGTTTTGAGGAATGTCATGGCGAGTCTTTCGCTGTTTGTAATCGAGCGTCACTCAAAAGTTTGGCTTTCGCGGCTTCTGATTCATCGAAGTCATCAATCAAAATTGCCTATCCTGGGCGAAATACCGTGGGGAAAAAGCTTATGGTCACAGTTTAAAGTGTTAACAGCTGGAAGGCTTTGCCACTCGACGTAAAGTTTTTGCAGGGGCTCGGTCTTCTGCTGTTCGAACACCCTCTGGCATGGTGTCACATAGTTAAGGTTAGTAGGTTTGCTGATCCAGGATTTTTCTTTTAGTGCACGTGAGAGGATTACAAGGAACGTAGAGTGAAGAAATATTAGAGTTATTCAATGTTAGAGCGTGATTTAGTTAAGAGAATTAGATATCAAATGGTTGATGAAAGAGGAATTCTTAAAGAACAGGCCCCGGTTGTTCAAACGTCGGATAGCGCTATCCACCGGATAAATCACTATCCAGCGGATAGCGTAATTGATTTCCGTAATACTTATCCGCTGGATAGTGATAGGTGATACTATTAGGGAAGGGCAGTAAAACATCCTAAAGAAGTACCCTTTTTCTTACAGCACTTTCTACTGGATCTCTAAAACTGTATTTTATTGTGTAAGAAACACATGAAATAGAAAAAAATGTGACAGAGAATAGGCCGTTTTCTTTGGGAGGTGGTGTCCCAAGAGGGGTGGAGATATTAAGAGGGGCTACTGCCAAGAAGGACAGTATCATAACAAAAACAATAATCTTGTTGATCAATTATTATTACTAGTAGTCTTTTTTGAGTACGATAGTATACCAGAAAGATACCACATGCCTGCAATTGCTGTGATCATAATTTATTGTTTTAGAGGGAGGCATGCAAGGTTTTTGCTAAGGGGATTTCAGGGGTGGTAACAGCACACCTCCACTGTGTGAGAGACTGCATTTTGCTTATGGGGGATTGTGAAACTTAATGACAGCAAACTTAATTTGCACAGATAAGCAAAATTACATTGCCAGTTATTTTCTCTCTGTGTAGTAGGGGATAGACAGTTCAATTACGTGTGAAGGACTGGAAGTATATTTTTTTGCCAATTTTCCCTTGCTGAGCCTTAAAATCTATATTGTAAGACAGTTGTGCATAAGGGATATTTGCATTGTTTGATTCTAGGATCCTTAAAAGTTGTAAGGAGAGGGGGTCTTCATGGCCAAAACAAACAAAAAGTATGTTATATGAAACTTGAATGAAATTTCTACCTGGAAGGGAGTTGTTGGGAGAAAATGGCCTCCCTGGAAAAAGAAAGGATATTTTTTGTTCTATAACATGAAAATTTCATCTTAAGACTTGCACTTTTGTTACTAGAAACAATACATGTAAGCGATGGAACCAAAATTTGAAGGATACTGCAATAATTCACTTCAGTAGAATGGTTTTTCTGTTTCCTAGGAACAATGTTTTTACTCGGTAACTTTTTAATAAGGTTGACAGTGGTCTTCTTTTATTACAATATCTATGTTAAATGGCATGCCTGAGGGGGGAGGGGGGAGGGGTATGTACCTGTAGTTGGTGGGGCAAAAGGGAGTATCCAACAGAGAGTTCAAACCTTTTTAGGAGAAACAGTCACCCAGTGCAGCTTTGAGTGAGCCAGTGATCATCTTTTTCTTTTGGCCATACATGGACGGTATTTTTTTTTTTTTTTATACTTCAATTAAATTTTTCCTGTTTTTTGGGGAATGAAAATGTATGATAATGAGTATGACACAAAGGAAACTAAAATTATCCAGGGATAAAATTGAACCACAATAATAACGATGTACAGCTGTGTATAATTAGCATGTATACAACAGTTTTTCTTCTAGTGTTAAAGGAAATACTCAACTTTTATTCACCTACTTTATTTGATTGATCAATGATATTATTATTGTTTTAAAAAAAGAAACATCAAAATATTATCAATAAATTACATGTATGAATTTTACAAACGTGCAAACCAGCCCTGAGACATTCAAGCTGTATTTATTTCCTTTTTCCAAAAATATCCACATTCCTTTTTATTGACTAACGTCCTTTGATCCTGTATTTGGCTCAAAATCTTAATGCTTAGATTCACAATGCATTCTTGATTCTTTTCCAGTATCTACTGAAAAATACAGTCTAAGTATGTTGTAAATACCATCTCTTCTTAGTTGTATCCTTGACAACAGGCTTTCAATGCAATGTCCCAAGTTGTTTTAACAAACAATCCCCCCAACAAGTGAAGGTCTAGGAAATATTGGGTAAATGTAGATAATTATAAACATCGTTTTTGTGTCAAAAAGTGTTTACACTCCTATTTCAATCTTCAAACAGCTTGATTTGCATAAAAAGAGTGTTTTTTTATTGTTCAGTAGCTCTAGGCTCAAGTTAATATCTTGATCCCATCAATGTATCTTCAGTTTTAAACAGAGGTTTCAATGGTTTGAAAACAAGCTGGTGACCACCGGAGTTCCATCAGCTACTTGATTGTGTGTTGCCAGCAATTCTAGTCCCCCCCAGCCCCCAGATTCTGCTGCCTACTTTAAAACATTTTGAAACACCTGAAGTTTATGTACTGACGGTGAGCTAGTATAATTTTACAAAGGAACCCTACCAAAGGATCAGAAAGCCAAGCCAAGTAGTGTACCATAAAGACTGATCATCTCAAAACCCACCCCTTATTCCATGGCATGTACCTGTATAGAAGTACCACAACCTTCTCCCTGGGTGTTAAAGTAACAGTAAAGAGGGGTTTCAGGTGTAGCCTCTTGTCTTTGTTATATTTTTCTGATATTTGCTACAACCTTTGCTCCTCTCTAGGCAAAGATGGTTTGGCAAGAGGAAAGCAGAAGACAGTTTGATCAAAGAATTTATTAAATCACATTTTGCTATTCCATCTGTTAAGAGGATTTTCTAAACAGATCATTTAAATAGTCTGGAATTTATTAAAGCTGAAAAAAAAATACATGCTGTTCTTGTCGTTCCTTTATAAGACAGGCGTAAATAAATTGCAGGGCTGAAAGATGGAGTTGTAAATAAGCCCATCTGGCTATGTTAATTTTTGATAATCTTTTTTCCATCAAATTTAATTACTAGTAAAAACCTGCAACTAAGAACCTGTATTTTCCCAAGTTAGCTTAAACAAGTCAGGTTCTTACATAAAAACTAATTAGCACAGATTTAGGCTATTTAGGTTCAGTCTTAAATACGTCCTTATTTCCTGAAAGAAATACTTTGTAGCTTTGAGCTAAAAGTATTTAGTGGCATTCAGGCTTCCTTAGTATATGTAAAACCTGTATACCATTGCATTGCAGTCGGAGTAATAATAAATATTATTAGACATCTGTGTCTCAAAAGAGGACCCTGAATGTTGGCTTATCTTTCTTTCCCAAGTGTACACTGTGCAGAAGTTTTTTTTCTAAGAGATTTTATAAATAATGGTAATAGGACTGAGTGGAGTCCGATTCGGTTAATCATACAAGTGTTACAAAATTGGACGACCGTAAAGCAGGAGTCAGATTTGTTTAATCATGAGTATGATTACAGATTGAATTGGACGACACAAAGTCCTGCTACCAATTAATTGTAACCGTTACAGTTTCCAAGAAAATAGATGCATTCCTTTTTGGTGAAAGAGCATTTGTTCATACCAAATGTCCAAAATAAGGGAAAATATCACTGGTGGAGACACTGCCTAAATGTTGCATATTCATCCATTTTGGATTAATCCCCAGTTTGTTTGGGTAAGTGATTGCTATGGTTATTGCGATAACTTCTGTGATTGGTGGATTTAGCTGAGTGCACTTAATATGATTTTAATGTAACTGTCCGATTACAGGCAACTGTCCGACTACAGCCAACTGTCTGATTACAACCATACACAGTGATTAAAGAAAAATAAAGCAGTTAATGCACCAATCAAATTTGAGGAAATTGTAATGGTTATGATTAATAACCTGTTTCCAATTTGAGTGCTCTTTTATAAAGACAGCCCAACTGGAAAATTTTAGCCTGACAGGTTCTTAAAAACCAGTTTCTTAATTGTGGATTTTTCCTGTATTCTTGTTGAGCTTAATACTGCACATCACTATGCTGGGTGTCAGCCCATCCCTTTTTTGTTTCTCCATGTCAATGAGGTGAGATAAGGAATTTACATTTGGTCTTCTAGACCATGGTGCCTTTAATAGAAAGCTTTCTTCTCCTAATGAGGATCATATTAACAATCCTTTACTCTGACTGATTAATTTAGGATTAAATTTTAAGAACACTAAGGGATGAAGTTGTTATAACACAACCACCAACTCCTTTCCACAAGAGGAACAGAATGCTTAGAGATGGAAAATAAACATGAGAAACTGATTGAAGTATAGAGAGTATGCACATGACGTCACGGCGGCCATATTGGTGTCCCAAAACAATGAAACGGTGGCCATGTTGGTGTCCCAAACTAATCCTGTGGGAGTTGAACTCGTTTCTTATGCAAGTTTTTTTTTTGTTCCAATAAATTTGCATAGATGCAAGCCACCTGAGTGAATACTCTCTATTAAATTCAAGGTTAGTTTGGTTTCCTATAGTTGCATCTAGGATGTTTGCCTTCTTATCTCCAAGGAAAATATGTGCAGCAGAAAGTGCTGCACACCCCCAATCCCCCCCCCCCTGCCCAGAAACCTTGATTTCTTCAACGCTCCTTAGTGCAAGATCATTAGTTTCAATCTTTCCTGTGAAGTTAAGTCTTGTAAAAAAAACTACAGTTAACACAGTCGTCTAGTTAAACTTTGCTGATCCCTGACAAGAAAGTGAATGTCAGGGAAACAGACACTTAGCCTTGAGGTCCTTGAAAGAGAGTTGGCGTGTAAAGTCAGGAGATGTATTACCAAGAACCAGCTTGGAAGCACACTACTGTGCACTGGCCTAGACACTGTCAGAGGATTCCATCTAAACAGAATTGACATCCTGAACCACCTCAACATGATTTCAGTGTCTTCTGTTGCTACAGATTTTCTGTAAACCAGAATAAGTGTATTCCTTGAAATGTCAGCATTTTTCCTTCCTTTTAACTTAATATTTGACAGCAAGTTGTACTCAACATTTATGTTTTATGGCTCTGTAACAACATTTCTATCCTCATGGACTTTCATCTCTCTTTACAAGTTGTGTCACGGTAGACATACTTTTTAAGACTTCTTGATATTCTCTTGTTTGTGCTCTTCTGTCGTCTATTTTTGTCTTCTCAGCTAAGCAAAATAAAATACATAATTTAAACATTAATGCCCAGAGGACTAACCTGTGCCACAGACAGAACCAAACTTCTGGTTAAGTCCCCCTGTGAGACAGCACTGAAATCCTGGTTCTGGGCACCCCGTGGCCCACCTGTGAACCAGCACTTGCATGTGTGCTATGATTGGCCTCTTAAAAATACCATTATCAGTGTGCCAATCAGGTTGAAGGGAATATCGAAACACATTGGGATTGGCAGCCCAGAATATTGGCACGGCTTTACACATGTTACTAACTGGCAATAGATAATGTCTGCAACACAGGCTACACTGACAACCAGACTCACAGTGTAGGATTTAAATATGTATTGTTTATAAATTCAAAAGTAGGCTTATATTCAAGTCTTTAATTATACACAAAATTCATTTTTATATCTTAGATAATCGTAAGATAAACTAAGGTGCAGTACAGCATTATGAATGACCCTAACCGACACTTATTAATAATTCATAGTATGCAATTTACATCAAGAAATACAAGTATTAATTACCAAGCCAAAATATGTGTTTTGCTGCAGGAGAACTAACGTGTTCTAAAGTAACTAGACCTCTTATTGAGTCTCATATTACAGCTCTAGTGATCCCTCCAGAACTTCAAACGTCTAAAACAGTTAAAACAGCTGTTTTGTTTTTCACTTTAAATTCATTCTTTTTGAAATTACTAATTAATTACATAACTATAATCTCTGTAAATCGTAGTTTTTTTTTTCAACTTTAAAGGTCAAGAACTAATCAACACGTGTTCGGGAGTGATACATTTTTAAATAAGTGTTGTAGTTATCAGTTAAGATGAGGATTAATTTCAAACTAGTCATTTTGACATGACAAATTGGACTACTTTTGGGCTTAAGGTTTGTTCTAAACAGAAATCTTTAAAGGCAAATTAAATGCTAAAAATCCAACACTAACCTTCCAGAAGAGCCCAACATGTGACTGTTTCGAAATCAGTTGAGTAGAGCTTTCAGCAAATTTACGTCAAGTGGCAAAGTCTTCCAGCTGTTAACACTTAAAACTGTGACCATAGGCTTTTCCTCCACGGTATTTCGCTCAGGATAGGGTATTTTGATTGATGACTTCGGTTAATCAGAAGATGAAAAAGCCAAAATCTTGAGTGACGCTCGATTACACACAGAGAAAGACTCACCATTACATTGCTCAAACCGTACAGTCTAGAAGAGCTTTGAGCAACTTTACGACGAGTGATAAAGCCTTCCAGCAATCAACACTTTAAACTGTGACCATCAGCTTTTGGTCCATTCTATTCCACTCAGGATAGGCTATTTTGTTTGACAATTTCGGTAAATCAGAAGCTACAACAGCCAACCCCTTGAGCGGACACTCGTTTTGAAACAGAGAAAGACTCGCCATGACAGGACAGTTGGGTAGAGCTTTCAGCAACTTTACGTCGAGTGATAACGCCTTCAAGCAGTTGACACTTTAAACTATACCATAAGCTTTTTCCCCACGGTATTTCGCTCAGGATGGGCAATTTTGATTGATGACTTCGATGAATCAGAAGCCGCGAAAGCCAAACTCTTGAGTGACGCTCGATTACAAACAGCGAAAGACTCGCCATGACATTCCTCAAAACCATGCAGTTGAGTGCAAGTTTCTGCAACTTTACGGGGCGTGATCCAGCCTTCCAGCGGTGAACACTTTAAACTGTGGCCATAGACGTTTTCCCCATTCTATTCCGCTCAGGAAATTATATTTTGATTGATGACTTCTCTAAATCAGAGGCCGCAACAGCCGCAAAACGTTAACGACACTCGTTTTGAAACATTGCAAGACTCACCATGACATTCCCCGCAGCTGCATGATATTTATCATTAAAATAATACTAAATCTTCTTTGTTTGGTCATGACATTTGCTTGAATGGCCGGCTAGATACCTTCTCAACATTCTCAGCATTCAAGATACATAATTCCTTTAGCCTGTTGGTTAAAATAACGGAGAAACCAAATAGCATCGGGCATCCATCTTTGTGCTTCGCGCCAAAACAGAGCAGCAACTCTGCAACCGGATGTGATGTCATAAATCGGTGGATCATAGGTATACGAGACAAGTACCAGGCGCAACACCGCGGCAAAACGCACTGCGCATGAGCACAAAATTTAACATCCGGTCAGCTTTTTATTTCCGGTCTAGTATATAAACCAATTGCGTAAGCATAACATTGCCGTCGCGCCAAGTTTAAAAGCAAAAAGGGCGAAACAGACAAAAAAGGGGGCCAAAAAAATCACTTCATTCGAAAGCTTATATATTTTTCTAGTGTCAAACTTTTGCACCACATGGTTATCTGTTTGCACCAACGGTGAAAATGATGTTTGAAGTTTGCAGGTCGCGAGCGCTTGACAAGACGAATTTGTTTTGAATGGCTTTCTTGCATGCTACTGGTTTGGCATAAGTTAATTTGGGAGAAGGCGATAACTAAAAAAAGAATGGCAATACTTATGAAAGAAACCAAAATAAAGACGTCATCATTATCATTAACACTAGAATCAGGAAATAAAATTTTAGTCTGTTCAACAATTTTTTTATTATCAGAGAAAACAAGAACTCAAAACAAAAGATGTGCGGGATTTAATAACAACCTCGACTTTGATGACTGCAGTCACGAAAACCCGGAGCTTTCAGTGCCGGGAAACTAAACATGCCTATAAAGACTTTCATTCAAGAAAATGCCTATTTAATTCTTTTACATGGTTGTTCTTTGGTTGTTCTTTGGTCGGTAAAGACTTCAATAATTTCAGACTGTGCGGCTCGGCTGCATCGCACGCAAACACGAAACTTTCAGCTACTAAATGCATGGCATGAAATTTCGACCTCTAAAAGCCATCGAACCAGCTTTCGCTCTCTGATTCTGAGAATGAAAAAAATAAATAGAGTTGTCAACTTGCTTCCAACCTCAACAGTATAATTAAGCTTATGTTTCATGGCAATCAACTCAGAAGAGTTTCGTTTCAAAACACGGTAAAACTTACTGGTAAATAAAAGTACAAAGCGATTGTGTGTTGTCGTTTTCCAAATAATTCTCGAATCGGCTTTAAGGCATGAAGACTGAGAAACTGAAGAACTAAAAATTAGAACTACAATACACAAGCTTGCAATGATATGTCTTAGTTTCAGCCAGGTTAATATAAGTGAAAAATAACAGTCAAAAACTTTGTTTTCGTGAATGGAAATCAGTTTACCTGACGCTCTTGCCAAAATTACACACTGAGTTATTATCATCTTACCTTTTCTGAATCTAATCGACTAATTGTTTCAGTGATCTGTGCCTGGTTATCCATAAAAGCAATTTCAATAACTACAAAATAGTCAAAAACACGAGCAGCATGAAGCAGAACAACTGAACCACAAGCTGCACACAGAATGAAGCCGAGAGCGCGGGAGACTTTGATCTGACTGGAAAGTGTGACTGAAAGAGAGACCGGAAATGTTTAACCAAGCGCATGCGTAGACGTTTTGCCGCGGTGTTACCAGGCGCTATTGGAGTCGTGGGCCCCCCCCCTGAACATGTCACAAGGTGTCCAAAATTCAATCTCAGTCCCTCTCGATCGATGTGGTTTTGGTGGGTAGAATATAATGGCGACCCGTTGACAAACCCAGTTTGCGCGGTTGCTGAGCCAGGCGCACATGCTGAAAATTAACCGGGACCACTGTGCGCGCCTAGTTTCATCAAATCGGGAAAGTTTCGCATACTAACAGTAACACGATACGATACTTCTTCTTTACGCGGGGAACATTGGGGTGCCTCCTCGAGTTCCGGCCTCTGGGCCGGAACCCTGCGAGGGCAATTATGTTGGCTTGACATGAAGTATTTACCCACTCGTGATACATGCTGACCAAGAGGAATGATGGATGCGTACGGGCCATCTGCTCATCATCTCATCTACGGTCATGGGTACGATAATTAGGATCATGACTATGTAAATAGAAAAATCAATTCATTTTAATATTTGTAATCTAAGAACAGATTGACACTCGTGACTAGACGAAGTCAAAAATTATCACGACTGCGCCGCCAAGACCGCTAGAAATGCCATCGGGCATGTAGACATGAAACAAAGTCGCTTATATTCTGGAAGTCGTGCTGAAATAAACGCCGTGCTGTAGATTGCTGACATTGAAAATGACTGCTTCGTTGGTTATCAGAAAGGATAACTTTGAAGAACACTACGATATCTTGGAAGAAATAGGGAGGTGAGTACGCTTTACTATATCTGTTTTTTATCTTAGCCAGTTGCCAGTTAATCTGTTTATGTACATAAGAAAGCTGACAAGAAGCTGATTTTATCTTTGCTCTAATCAGCGTCTAATTCTTTTCTAGTGGGCAATTTGCCACCGTCAAGAAATGCGTGGAAAAAAGTTCAAATTCAGAGTTTGCGGCTAAAATTATGAAGAAAAAGCGCAGAAGTTCACGAAGAGGAGTAACAGCCGAACAATTATGTCAAGAGGCAAATATTCTCCTAAAGGCCAGACACCCTGGGGTTATCTATCTTCACGAAGTATTTGAAAACAACGCTGAATTTACACTGGTCTTAGAATTGTGAGCACTTGAAATATTTCTTTATTTCATTTGAGAAATATAAACATCCAACCTTTGATGGACATAGCTATTGGCTATCCTGGAGAGTTCACCGATATCCCGCATGTAATAATTAGTTTATTTTTTAAAATTACTCCAGTAAATTTTATTAGTTATAATGTTTATACAGATATTGCATTGGAATTCAATACAATAGTTTGTATAACAATAGCCGAGTAATTTATGTTGTTGAATTTACGTTATAATTCGATTTTATTGTTGGTTTAAATTTTGTGTTTGTTTCAAACTTTGTTTTGAGTCGTCAACAACATTTTTGTGCACATTTTGTACAGGTTGAGTGGAGGAGAGCTTTTTGAGTTCTTGGTTGAACAAGAGTTTCTTACGGAGAATGAAGCTATTGGTTTCACAAAGCAAGTTGTGGATGCAGTTGATTATCTTCATGACTGTCACATTGTACACTTAGATATCAAGGTTAGATATTAATTGTCAGTTTAATTTTGCTAAAGGTATTTTGTACAATTTTGTGTCAAAAAGCCGGAAATAATTTCCACATAGCCCCATACAGTTATTATGCATGCAGCAATCTCATACTATTTTACTAAACAGTCCATATGCAGGGCTCGAAATTGCAGCTCACCGGTCACCAATGTGACTAAAATTTGGGTGCTGGTGACTACATTTTAAGACCTGGTCACCTTTTGGCGAGTCATCTTCTGTTTTAGTAAGATTATATTTTGTTAGAGACTTACTAGCCTGCGAGGAAGCTCTCCTATTTGGGCAAGCAAAGCCAGCCGCGCGCAAACGCGCAAGCGAGCGGCGAAGCCTCTCTCCCTCTCACGTGCCTTTCGCGCATGTACTTTTCACGATATCCCCCAAATGGAGAGCTTGCTCGCAGGCTAGAGACTTACAACATACAGATTTTGCTGTAGGTCAGTTTGCTCCTTTTACAATGTTAGACTTTAACGTCTTCTCACGTTCTTCTTACACTTCTTTGTAGCTGGCTAGTCCTACCATTAAAATATTAGTGGTGTCTTCTTAACTTTTTCCCTACGTCAGTTCATCCACTGTTAGTCAATGTCTTCTTATGTACCTTTGTTGTTAGATCCAATGGTGTTAGTTTTTTGTCTTTTACAGTTACTTTCATGTTAGTCAATTCAGAGAATTTTTTTAAGTCCCTTCTTGTTACAGTTTGCTCTCGTGTCGAGCTTCTCTATGGGTACCTTCAGACATTGTTTTCATCTTGCGTTTTCCATCAACTCATCTGTTCTTGAACGAAATCGTCATATATCAAGAATTGTTTTGCCTGGTAATGCTACTACCGAGCTCGATCAATTACGAAGACGACGAAAACGACATGAAAAGAAAAGCAAAAGATTTAATAAGCAAAACAAAAATCCTGAATGTGCTACACACTTTCTTTGAGGTTATCACATGACTTGTTTTGTCAAACTTGATGGGAATGCTATGCGAGTGTCGCTTTAACCTCCAAGATGGTCGTTACGACTTTGATTTAGGAAATAAAGAGTGTCAGGGCTAACTTCCTACGAATGAGCTGACATAAGCGTGAAGGGAACTGAAGGAACAAATTGTTGGACACATCGAACATCATTGTAGAAGTCATTACATATGTCACATTACTAATATTTATTTATCACATTATTATAAATAATGCTGTTTTTATATCTCATAGCAACCGTATTCCGCTTTTTTTGCCAGTTGTTGTAATCTGACGGTCAGTTGTTGATATTACCTGATGAGTGTGGTCATCTTTTGGTTGCACAAAATAGAGCTGTAGTAATAAAACAATGCACTATCTCTGAAGTCTTGAACCAGTTTATTATAATATTACATACATACATACGTTTATTGTAACTCCCAATCTGGCATTTCAGTCACAATGTTTACTACAATTATTATATTATAACTACCTATGAATTAGCGAAAAAAGATTTGGCAAAGAAGCAAAGCTAAATTTGGGACAATCCATGGAAACTCCCCTCGGTGTATGAGGATTTCAGTCTTTCGCCGATTTTACAAGTACTTCAGGAAATGAAGAAATAGCTAAAGGAGCTCCATCAGTGTACTAGCATTTTCGTCTGACAAATCTGCCATAGTGCCTTGAAGGCATACTGAAACTGGCGGCCAAAAAGTTTGATTTGGTGACCAAAATTTTTCCTCCAGTCCCCAGTGGAAGCCTGAATGAAAAAGTTAATTTCGAGCCCTGATATGAATGGAGCCGAAACATGTAGGCACGTTAAATGTATAGGGCTGTGTGGAAATCATTTATGGTTTGAAGTTACTAAATTTAGTTAATTGCAGGAGCAACAATCATTAAAATTGTAACTATCTGCTTGAATTAATGAGTAAGTCTTTTTGAGATTAAGGTTTTGTTACAATCTCATGATTACTGGTAAGTTCATTCTTCTAAGAAATGTTAAAAAAAACTTAATAACTTAAAAAGGAAACAAAACAGAAGTTCAATTTGATAGAAGCAGCACGTCGGCAGGCACAGGAGAGTCCTCGCTATGTTGCACCTGGGAGAGATTGATCTCCAGGTTCTAATGTCATCAACGTCAAACAGGTCCAGAGCCTTATTGTAATATTGAAATAGTGAACTCTTAGATGAGGCTAGAGAGATGTGACTTGTACGTAACTTAGAGGGCAGAACATTCCATGAGCGGCACACGTGTATGAAAAATAAGTAACAGTTCCGCTTCGCTTAGGGATATAAGTAATAGCGTTGCTGCTTGATGACCTGGTAGATCTCATTGATTGTTTAGTTGCAGGTAGAGCTTCACTATCGCTGAAAACTAAGTTATTAACAGCTTTTATAGAAAAAGACTATATCCAACGTTTTGGGTTTATGACTTCTTCAGTGTGAGAAAAAAAAGTTGTACAAGACCACGCAATACCATGGACATAAAAATGGAAGTGGCTAAAGAAATTAAAAAGCACATACTTCTCTTGTGCTATTGCAAATACACATGAAAAGCCGGCAAAACACCTAAACATAGATCAAATATACATAGACAGAAAAGCCTTTTTGGTTGAATCAAAAGGTGCTTCGATTGGAGAAGTAGTAAACCATGTACAAACCTTTTTGGAGGAACTACAGCGGCCCAATAATGTAGCTGACAATGTATCATCAACCTCAAGAGGAAAATTCAACAACATTTTACAGTATATCTATATGAAAAAGATAGGGATGTTTTTGAAGCAACGACTGCAAAAATAACAAGCATTAAAACTGTTGTTTCCCTAGAAGGCAATCAGTCCTTTAAAGGCAGTATACGTCGACATGTCAGTGACTTAAATTCAAATCTGGACAAATTAAAAAAATGTGATCTGATCTTGAGACTAAGGCTGCCAAAACGGAAAGGACTGCATCTCAGCAACGTGCGGATGTTCAGCAAGCTGGAGCCAAATTAAAAACAGATGTTGAAGTCAATCGCAGATGGCAGAGGCAGGAAACGGAAATGCGAAGAATTTCCTGAACTTGTGTACTACTCTGAATTTGCATCGGGTGAGGGTGACAGAGTTTTTTGCGGAGAAGGTGGACTTGAGGCTGATCGTCGTTTGTTGGAAACCACTCTTTTTAAAGCCGCTGATGATGCTACTGTTATGCATCATGCAAAAGAATATTGATAAATCAAGTGAGACCAAATTTTAAAATCTCTACATCCTGTCTCTACACTTAGACAATGAACTATAGGAAAGGTTCAAAACAAACTGAACAACACCATCATGGTAAAGGAGTAAACGCCAATATTTTATTGCACAAAGCCCCGAACACAAGCCAGAACATTTATCCGATGAATTCCCATTGTTCAACATCCCACATTAACTATCTGATCGACTCTGCTTCGGAAAATGGAACTGGTTGTTTCTTGGATTCGAAAGACACCAAGTGTGTTGTCTGTGAGAATATTTCGCCTGTTTTGAAGCCAGGGAAAAGATGGGTGAATTTTGAAACGCCTGATCATTCTTTGTCAAGGATGAACGCAGTAACGCCTTTGACCCATCTCTTCATGAATATACCAAGAGATCTCTGATGTTGATTTGCAAATCCCAGGAACTGATTGCGTTATTAATGTCACTAGATCTGGAAAAGCTGTAACTTTAATTGACTTGTCTTTAAGGGAACTAGAGACTGTTTTCATCAATTTTAATGAACTGTTTTATTTAATGTCTATTCCATTCTTGACAAGTTTTTGCTACACCCACAAAAAGGAAAGATGAAAGAAGTCATGAGTTTTATTGTTGATAACGGACCTTCTGAGTCCCCATCAAGTTTTCTCGTGCAAATGTTGCTTGTGAGAAAAAAAAAAATTTCTTAACCTAGACAAGGTAAACTAAAGGGCTTTTGCAGAATATTTAAGCGAAAGGAACTTTGTAGAAAGGGTTCATGCCATTGAAAACAGGGCATTGTCTGGTCATGGCCATACTCTTTAAAGCAATTCATAAGACTGTATCACCGGGTTCTCAGGAGCCCAAAGAAAACATGGAACATATGGCAAGCGAAGTAATCAAATGCATAGGCTATGCTGTAATTAATAAGGAGCCAACAGAGTGTTTTTGAGGGATTGGTGGAAATCATAGGTTTGTCTTTAATGATGAGAGCAGCTTAAAGGTATTCAATTTACATTCAATTTTTCGCCGACAACAGCATGTATTGACAAGTATAGTGTCTATATTCTGTGAAAATAAGGATTGCACAGCAGGGAAGCCTTTGGAGAGGTTCGATCGTCAACCCCTCCCCGACTACAAATGATGGGAAGAGACTGGTCAGCTGCATTACTTCAGTTATGAGGCAAGGCGTGACTTCCCTAGGGGACCTTGGGATAAATGTCCTGGCCTGTTTCTACCAGACAGAGTACTGGAAACCTTCTTTCGAGTGTTACCTTCTCCTTTGGAAGATGAGCTAACTGCAGTTGCCTTCTTACCCTGGTATCTGAAGAGGAAGCATTGTAATTCTACCTTAGTGCAAATAAACAACTGTAACAGCAGAGAGAAGTAGATTTAAAACAAGAGGCTTGGAAGTTGCAACCTCTCTACACAGAAAGCAGGCCAACTCTTGTGGCAAAGTTAACCAAACGCTGTTTAAATCCTAACAGAAAGAAATACAAGCTGGTAAAGCATATGTATTGTAGAAAACAGTGCGTAAGGCTGAGAATTTTGTAAACATGCTCTCTGAAAGGGGCCTATATCAGGCCATAGGGAGGGGGTGCAAGGGGTGCGCTTGCATCCCCCCCCCTCTTACAGGCCCCAGCAGAGCAGTACAATCGTTCTGACTGGGTTAATAGGATCTGAAATAATTGTTGTCCAATTGGCTGCTTAACAGCCAATTACAGGAGCCACTAATGAGCTCATGCCAATTACAAGGGGTGGATCTTAAATCCTCTTTTTTTTAAGGAGCTGAAGGTATGAATTGTTCTTTTTTTGTTTAGCCCCTAATTTGTCTTTGAAAATAGCTCAAAATATCCGCTGTTTTCTGTGGCCAAAAAGTAGTATATATTCACGGCACAAGAAAGAGAGGGTGTCTTTACTGGCTCTTTCTTGTACATTTCCACTGAATCTAAAATACTTTGATCTGATAGAAGTCTTTGATTGATCTGTTTCTAAGAAACTCCCAAGGAAGCTTGAGCATGACACACTATTGAAAGATCATGATACAAACTCATGAATCAAACCTAGCAAATAATACAGACTCACAATTTTCTTTCTACTTTTTTCTTTTTAAATAGTGACATCCTGCATCGCTATTCTAGAAAATTATAAAGTAAAGTACTCTATTTGAAAAAAAAATTACTTTTGATGATTAAAAGTTTGAGAAATAGCCAGTTTTCAAAATAAACGCAATGCAATCTCAGACAACTTAATCGCCCCCCCCCCCCCCCCCACCGTTGTTCGGTCCGTCTGCTCGTTGAATTGCACCTCGTCATAAAAAATACTGGCTATGGGCCTGCATATGATGGAAATATTTCTTCCTTACATAAAACTACAGCAGGGCTAATGAAGCTATCGGTGGCATATTTAAGAGCCATTCTTTTAGCCCATGACATTATGGAGGTTGGTTCAAAAGATGAGTTAATTGATTGAGTTAAACTACTCAAGGCAGCTCACCAAGAAGCAACTTTTTCCCGTGAACATTTATGTATGCTTCATCTCATTGCAACAGGTAGGAAAATTTCTCGAAATCAAGCCACATTCGTTTTCTCAAAATCAGCGCACAAGATTGTTTGTGCATGGCAGAACTGAAACACTGACCACCAAAACCAGTTGTGTCCAAGGTTTGTTGAAGTACAGCAAACCTACGATCAACAGAAATTTGTCAATGCATGATCCAAAAAGTGTTTGCCATATTAGAAAACAAGGAAAAGTTGTGTTTAAATGTTTTCAAAGAAAAGACAACCTATCCTACCAAAAAGGAAAAACTGAGTGCAAAAATTTCAAAAGGTAGGTTGAATGAATTCACGGAAAACATTCAAAGATCTGAAAGAAAGAGGAAGCTGCCAGCGAAATTAAAAGATAGTGGTGATTCTCCTAATTTTCTCTCACATGTTGGTGTACTTGTCAATGTTCTTTGGACTTAGAAAGATCTTGAAGGGACCAACTGGGTTCCTGGATGGTACTGTGGAGAGGTGCAACAATACGATGAAAATGACGACCAAGTTTTTGTTTTATTTTAAAGATTCTGCTGTATATAGCTTGAACGTAACTGGGGCTTTTGCCGACAGCATAATTTGTCCTTAAGAAAACCTTTAAACATCTGCAACAAGAGCCTACTGTAAAACAGAACAAAATAACAGTTTGGGATGAGATTAGAATGACCCAAATATTTACGTTTAAGTTAGGCTCCTCTTGACAGAATTTGTCTCTTAGCCGGGGAACAGTGTATAATGCAGAGCCCTTACAAAACAAAAAATTTGGTTCAGTTCTTGATAATAGGGACCTTAAGCATCGACGACGAAACGGGGCAACGGCACCGACTGGAAGTGAAACTTTCCCGCGTGAACCTTCTGGGCATGCGTAAGGTTGTCAAAACGTTTTCCAGCCTTCATCGACAACGAAATTGAGGGAGGTTTACTGTCTTCACTAAAACGTAAGTATAAAGCTATACTTTTTTCGTGTAAATCTCTCTTTTTCCTCCTTTTCATTCAGTACAAGTAGAAATATATTCTTTGTGGACTAGCAGAATCCAAATGTTGAACACTTTGTCGATTTTTTCGCCGCTAACTTGAATTTATTTTTCAGGTTCGGTTTGTTTGAAAACCTGAATGATCGCGGAACAACTAGTCAGAAAGACAAGTAAGCTTTCCTCTGCTATCTCCCGAACCTTTTAGATTAGATGCTGTTCATTTCCTTACGGTCTATGTTTACTCATGCATTCTAGGTTGTTACAAACTATAAGATAAATGTTCATTTTTTTTACGAAAATTATTCATGTTGGTTTTAGCTGCAAGTAAAGGAAACTATTTTCCAGTGGACTCTGGAACATGATGTGGCTATGAGGAGCCCTGAGAGAGGACAAATATGGGAGAACATTGTAGCAGCACTGAATTCTCTTCAGCAGCTGAAATTTAGCGTAACTGCAAGTCTAGAGCTGATCGAGATCTGTATACACTTTTAAGTAATGATCCTGCTAAGAAGCAGGCAGAAAAACAATAGCCCGCGGCAATAGCGTCAGTTATTTTTCAGGTGCTAATTTCTGTAATCAAATTCAATCTGAATGCTCTGATTGGTCAATGCAGCAAAAAGCGCGAAATTTAAGTTTTAGAGTTGAATTAAGATAGCTTAAGACTCATTCGAAGAACTTTTTATTTCGTCTATTGCTTTGTTGTGTTGAAAAATATGACATATCTAAAATATAAAAGATTTCTATGTGCCAGTCCCGAGGAAGTGAAACTGATATTTTATTACATGAAGATGAGCACAGTGTTACATCAGTCAGCGACGTTGGGAACAACATTTACGTCGGCTCTAACAAAAGAAATGTCAAAACCACGATTGAAAACAGCAGCAATTCACTCTCACGTGTCGAATCTGGTGAACGCACCAATGTTGCGCGTTCATATTTGGCCACCATACAGAACAACAACAAGTACACAAAATCAAATCTAAATGTTATCTAAATGTTCTGCATTCGGAAGAAACGATGATGTTGCCCAGAAAGAAAAAAATTCCGGCATGTTCAGAGAATCGGGTTTCAGAAAGCTCTCCTACAGTTTATATGTTTACAAGGTTTTGATACATGCATTTACCCTATAAAAATCCTTCTTACAATCTCTCTCGTCCTTGGAAAAAAATAAAGGCAAGCTACAGCTAGCTAGTCATGCTCGCTAGATCTTGCGTCAAACCAAGAGGAACTCAAACACCAGTGACACCTATTTATATGATACCTAAGCCGCTTCCGTCTCAGAACTCAAGGGTACAAAATGCAAACTTGTGTCACAAATTTCAGTTCAATCATTTTAATTTAAGGTGCACAGTGAACGTCCATTTCACTTGATGAAGTAGTCTATATAGAGAGAAAAAAAAATCGAATGAGAGATGGGTATAGATACACGGAATATGGAAGTTTCGAAAAGGGCAAACACAAATAAATAACACATAATGCGCATGAGGTGTGAAAATCTTTTGAGTTCAGCTTACCTCAAGCTCAAGTGTTCTACATCTCTTCGAGAAATAAATTCATCTCAGTAAAAACAACAAATCTTTTGCTTTCTCCTTTTATGCCCAGCTGTACTCCAATTCCTAGCGCCACAATAATTCCGATCTCCTCCTGATCCGGCCTGACAACGGAAACAACTACGCTGGGCCCAAATTTCGACATGGCAACTCAGCACGTCGAGGACGGCAGCAAACCATGTTAAAGAGCATTTTGACAATCATTCCGATGGTAAAAGACAGTAAAGTTGAAATAAATATTCAATAAAGAAAAAAAGAACAATGCTGAAACTTGGCCGTGAGGTATAAGACAAGGGAGTGGGGAAAATAAAGCTAAAAAAAGTTGTTTTTGTCACATTTCTCACTGCTTTTTTGGTAATTTTTGGATTTCGGCCAATCAGAATGCTTGATCTAATTGAAATTAATGATTAAAAGTTAGCACCTTTTAATTGCTTTTGCCATTCGTCTGCCTACCTCTTACACGGACCATTACTTAACTTCAAAACAAAAACAAAAGCTGTGTGACGAAGAGAAATAAGTATAGCCTCCAAAATCGAATAATCCTGGTCGTAAAGACGATAAATTCGCCATCGTCAATTAAACCATCGTCATAGCTTATAAGATGCAAATTACCGAGGTCTTTAAATGCCATAACAAGACTGTAGCAAGACAAAGTTCTTCGCAAAGAAAAAGTCGTCGTCTGTCTGGGAAGCTGCACTGCTTAAACTTCGTTTTCCCCACTGAAAACAAAACCCTTGACCCAGTCTCCATTGGTTGCAAAGAGTCGTTGTCGTCCATTTCGTTGTTGATGCTTATAAGGTCCCTAATTTGTCACAAACAGTATACCGTAGCACCAGGTAACAACTACTTACTTTGTTGATGTAGGAGAAAATAGGCAATACTGAAGTGCTGTGTTATACACCCCGTTAGAATGTAACAGAGATTAATGCCCCATTCATACCAACTAAACATGTTTAATTAAACCAGGTTTTAAAAAATGAAAAACAGACATGGGAAACTGGAACACAGGGTTTCAAACAGGATTCAAATGAAATGCAACATGCACTAAATTTGCAATCAATTTAAGTGGGAAAGGCAAGAGAAGTCAAACCATGTTTAACTAAACAGCTTTTAAACATGTTTAAGCTTCAGTACGGTGTGAATGGGGCTTAAACTTTGTTCATTTTAAGGCTGAGAACTTTTTATCACAAGGAAAAAAATGTCAATAAGACATTTACCAGATGGTAAATGCATGCAGTTAATGGAACATGCAGCCCCGGGAGGGGTAGGCTAAGGTGGCCTTCCCCAATGTATGCTCGGTTTTGTCTTTAAAGCCTTATACATAAATGAAAGAACATACGCCATTCTTTAAGATGCAAACAAAAGATGTTAATGGCTGGAACCTTACTAATTTGTTGAATGTTTGTTGAATATTTGTCATCTTATCTTTCTCAGTATTGGTCCCTGTTTCCAAGGCCCTATTCATGGTTAAGCTTTTATTATGATAAGACTAGGTAGCTTATGGTACAGCTGTATCTATTGGTCGAGATTTGAGACACTGTCTGCAGGCTATAAAAGTTCTGCTATTTCACATCTGGTCATTATTCGGCTAGTTTGCACAAAAGCGAACAGTTGCAGTAATTTTGTTATGCCAAGTCATTTACAGTTAACCTGTGTAAAATTTTCGGTGCCTGCTATGCATCATCTCCTTAAGATGCCTAAAGTTACAAGTCCTCTTTGATTGGTCCTTCTTCCGCTTAACCAGCTTAGCCACCATTTGTTGTTAGTTTGTCCTTCAGTTGCGAAGTCCATTTGCACCTTTCCTCGACCATGTACACGTGCCACACAATGGATCGTTCTGGCTTTCCTGGACACACTACGAAGATCCACCTCAGAGCCGTCACAATATTTTGAGAAACTCTCTTTACCCTGCTTTACCGTGACCAGCCATCACATATATATCCTACCGTTTCTCCATTTGCTTGGTCAGTTTCTACCTATCCCTAAATATCCAGTTCATTGTACATGACCTCTCCATTTCTGGCACCATCTTTTGACCAAGAACACCTGGCTTAATCTTGTGGCCACAACAGGACTGGTAGCAGTCACCAACACACATCCAAATTCTCCATGGTAAGGTTCCTCAGGCCCTTGTCATAAAAAAACGTGACAAATCACTTGGCTTTATTGTTACAGGAGGCTGGCATATGGCCAGGTAACAAAAGAAAACTAGCTACTTGTTCTTTTCTCTCATTTTTTCTCATGGATTGTATTATTGAGCTATTTTGAAAAAAATAGCTCATGCATATGTCAGTGGTGTGAGCGTATGTATCTTTGTGGCCTTATATCTTTGTATCTTTGTATCTTTGTATGTTCGGATGTTTGTTGCAAGAGCCAATAAGGTTGAAGGTACTATGAGTTGATGCTTAGGAACCATGAGATCTTGGCATCTACTCAAACATGACATTGCTAAAGGTCGAACACGGGCACTTTGAGATCGCCATCTTGATTTTTCATAATTTTT
Organism: Porites lutea; assembly: GCF_958299795.1. NCBI lineage: Eukaryota > Metazoa > Cnidaria > Anthozoa > Scleractinia > Poritidae > Porites > Porites lutea. The sequence continues at coordinate 13,078,107 of NC_133205.1, forward strand.
TCGTCTTTTATTATGGCTACAGGTGTTTTGAAACATTATATTAAATATCTTAATGATTTAAATGCTGTGTACAGTGATGCAACTGTTTAAGGGTTCATATTAATTTTTAGTGTGGGAGCTACTTCAAGACATTTCTGACCGAATTCGGCTATCGCTAACGGTACTGACGCACGTTATTTTATGAGTTGTGTTTCACCTGCTTCAAGGTAGAGTATAAAATATCGTATATTTTCAAAGCTTTTCCAGTGAAGCAATAATTGATATTTAGATATGGACTTCAATTCGAAAGTATGCGGCCTATAAAATGTGGTTTACAAGTTTGAAAGGCGCGCCAGCTTATTTTTTTGAAAGCTGTACCGAGTATTGTTAATCCTGTAAACAAGCTTTAGAAATATTATTCTCTCGCGTACAAAGTTCAACAAACCTTTTTCGTTCTGGCAAAACAAAAAAAAAAGAATAAGTGAGCAACATGATACATCCTTCCTGCATACTAAGCATTATAGTTATTGAAACCTGTTTTATTTAGTAAAGATGCGTAGCTTGAGTAGAAACAGTAGCGTTAAGGAAAAAAATTGAATGAAGCTAGTTGACACAATAATTAGATACTGTTTTACTGAGTGGAGTAACATGATATGAGCAGAAATATATTTCGGCAATTTGATAAAGTTCTTGGAAGTTAATAAATGTTAGGCTATCAACCTTGACGTTGCATGAAACATAATTTAATTGCAGATGTTGTAATGAAGCCGAGGTGATTTCTTAAAATCGTTTGAGAAAATTTTGTAGTAAACAATTTGCTCCTTTTTTACGTACGAATTGTAAAAGGGCCAAAGACCAACATCTTCACGTGCAAATTGTGTGCGTGAGTTATTTTTATAATTCTGTTTCCTAAATTGCTGTGGGATAACTCAAATTCCCTCACTTACGAACAAGAAAAGGGGGCAAAGTCCGACACTTTCATGTGCCAGTTGTGTGACGGTTCATCTCAAGCAGATTGGCTTTTCACAATAATAGTGGTAACTTGAATGTATGAAGACCTAGCTAGACCTCTTTCGTTTTGTAACCAATGATTTAAAAAAGGCTCTTGTCTTTTAAGGAGCAATAGCTTTTAAAACATGAAGAAATAAGTTGTCAGAGTTGAAGACTGTTTCACTGAGTAGAATCGCACGTGAAAACCTCGTCAATTGTGATGATGCAACCATCTACCACAATGAAAAAACTCCCTGTATTTCTTAACTACTCGAATTCGATGAGTTCACATTTTGGCTTAAGAAACTCCGAGGAAACCTTAGAGTTTTCCTTCTAATCAACGTTTGGTGAGCAGATATTTATTTTACTTTAACAACTTGTTTAACTTGCACCAAATGTAACAGGGAAAGACTGAGGAAAGTGAATATATAGCATGAGGATCGACGCAGCTGAGCATTTCGCATTTTCATTTATGTATGGAAATACCCAATTTCGCTCAAAAACCCAGTCTACATTTAAGACAAAAAAGGTAGATTCATCACTCTTGGTAAGGTTACACTGAAGCATTAAAGTTATACTAAAGCATTCAAAATAGCTCATGCACGTTTAACGTGCTTATGTTTGCAGTTTGCTGATGATCGTGTCCATTTTAAGTTATGCTATGGGTCAGTTTCGTCAGAGCATTTTTTTTAGTAAATTGAGAGCTTAAAATTCTAACCCCCTTCAAGTGCTAGCAATGTTGCGTAAGTTTTGGACTGGATCTTGTATGAAGAAATTGATTTAAGTTGATTCCCCAGTAAAAGAACCTAACATAGATTGTAGATGAAACTTGGTACACTGATGTAACAAGTCAAGAAGATGATAAAAAGGTAATAAAAAGTGGGGGTCACCGTGCTTGTTTTGACATCACAATGCTGACAAATACGTCTATTTTGGACCCTTTGACAAAAACCGCACGCAGCGCAAAACTAGACAAAAAGGAAAGATTTTTTCAATGATGCATGTGGTATCACACAGAATTTGACTTTAATGTATTGTTTATCCACTTACATACCAGAAAAATGCCTTTTAATGCCCTTGTTTTTACTTTACGCTCCAAAGTAGAATTAAATTGGACACACGCTATTGGATACGTGATAGCTCAATCCGATCAATTTAGTAAAACTGCCAAAAAACTGAACATAGATTTGTGCCAATTTTTTTCTCGCCGAAAGGAAGCACTCTTCTTATTAAAATCATGAAATAAAAGATGGGGGTCACCGTACTCGTTTTTGCGGTACAGCTGCAGAAAGTGTGCACCAAATACATTTTCCTTGATTTTTGAGAGAGGTCTGGGGCGAGTTTCAAAATAGAATGTATGCGAAAGGGGGAAGAAAGTATCAAAAAATCCATTTTTTACACAATTTACATCGAGATATCACATTTAGGACACAATGTGATAAAGAAAGCCTTTAAATGAAAATCAAAGTGAGTAAGCACAAGTTAAACATCCACTGTCGAGGCTCTCCGTGAGGAAGTAGAACTCAGCAACACGCATACTGCTTACGTTATGCACATTCCCACCACATTGAGTCTCACCTCGGCAAGAAACAACCGCAAGCAAAAATTACAATAGCGTTTCTCTTCGGTCAACTTCATTTTAATAATGTTACTTCACATGCTCTTTTCTATGGAGGCCATCTTGTTATGCGCAGTAAGAGATGCGCAGTGCAAAACTAGGGAATCATCTTAAATATGTTTTTTTTAAAGCCAATTTATGTAGTCCTCTTTATGCAGCTTTACGATCATCTTTAAAATGAATTAACTATAGTGAACGCCTATCGGACACGCGGTCTTTGGATTCAGTGTTTGATTAACTCTTGAACCCTTTTAAAGGAAGAAAAAACCTTTTAGGGGGTATGGGGGATGGGCGATATTTCTGTGGAATTCCAGAGGGGTGGGGGGTAAAAATTTCCTTGTAGAAAAGGAAAATTCGAAGGGGCGGGGGGTCCTATTTGAAATTCCCTTTGTGGTAGAGATCTGGATATTTTCTGGAACTACACATTCTGGACTGTATGAATTGATTGGTTTGTATTTTTATATTTTATGGTGTGACAGTGGAAACAGAGAATACAACTGTCGACCCATATGCCACCAACAGTCCTTAAATATCCTGATGACACTTGACACTTTCCGTATTGACCACTTGTCAACTAGTATACCCACTAAGTTTCACCATTGTGTATGTGTGTTGACATGCTGGCCAACACCCAATCAAGTGTTGATGTGGCTGATATACTTTCTGACACATCTGGTGATTGTTGGGCAATATGTCAGCCAACATGTCGACGGATTGTCCACTGACATGTCAACCGAGTATTAGCCGATGTGTCGACCAACATGTCGACTGAGTATCGGGTGACAGTGATGACATACTCGGTAGAGGTGCCCAAATTTCACAAGATCTGGGACATTTTTTTTCAGACTTTTCTAACATGGAAAAAAGGTGCATTCCTTTGGGATGACCAGTTGACAATTATATAATCAATGATCACTTAGATGGTTAAAGCTTGCTTCAAAGGTGCTGGTGAATCCTTAGCTTGTTGAGATGGGACTCAGCACTTTGAGGTACTTATTGAATCTGCTTGACCTTGGATTATAAAACATGATGCAGATCATCTTTCATTGTTATTGTGTCTCTTTGTCCCATCCCTGGAGCAAGAGAAAGACCTCTTGTTGCATGGTGCATGGCCACCCAGAGGACTCTCTTTCAGGTCTAGTTTTAGAAAATTATTCCAGAGGAATGTATACTTTTTTTCATGATATATTTTTTCTCTTTTTCTTTCTTTGAGTCAGTTGGGTTGTTACCTTACAGCCTACTTTGTTTACCATATGCAATGTTCTAACCACCAAGCAAGCTTAAAGGTCTTGCACTAGCTGCTAGCAGTTGCCATGTTGGTTTCCATAACTTAGTCCCCTGTGATAACGTACTTAATACTCTGGAAATGCAATGGGAATGTTTTGCTTTTATGCAAACAGCTTTTCCAGTGCACTTTTTCTGCATTTATGAAATATGTACTTTTAGGTTGTATTGCAGGCTTTTTTCGCTGTAATAACTATTCCTTGCTTTTAAACATGTGGTTTTGGTTTTTTCAAAAATATGCCTATAAATAAAGGTGAACTCATTAAATTTAATGCTGTTTTTAGCCAGAGAACATTGTTTTGAAAGACAGGATCCAGAAAAAGGTGAAACTCATCGACTTTGGCCTGGCAAGGATAATAGTACCAGGAGACATTGTTAAAGCTATCATGGGCACTCCGGAGTTTGTAGGTAAATAATATATAGTTTTAGCCACAGCTAAAAGCGAAGCTCCCATTGATAAATTTATAACTTAAATCAAACAATAATTTTGTCTTCCACAAATCAGTTAACTTGAGGGCACATTCATGTGACTTTTGAGGGAAAAGCTAAGTGATTTTGGAGTGAAACAAATCTTGTATCGAGTTCACACCCAAAAAATAGTCTTCGGTCACATTTAAGAGCAATAATGGCTCTTGATCACAGTAGATGAGGCGTGGAAAACAAATTCTTGGAAAACAAATCGGACCGAATTTTTTGCGTTCGACAAGTGTTTACAAATTCTTGCCAATAAATCTGGGTGCGTGCAAAGGGCTTCTCCACTCTGGGGTGCTTATCATTTGCCAAACCTGATCCCATGTTACGGCTAAGCATTTGTTGTGAGTTTTTCAAATGGAATGACCCAACCCATGTAAATGATAGGTACCTCAGAACATTCCACATACCAAAAATCCTCTATTAAGCCCCCCCCCCCCCCCCCCTCGCGGGAGGGGGGCATATTTATTTCAAGCCCATTTGAGGGGGGGGGACTTATTTAATTTAGAAACGACAATGGTGTCAGTTCTCCATAAAGGACTAGAATACATAGTGGAAAAGCTCAGAGACAAAAAGTTTTAGGTCATGCGGCCGAGAATCAGAATCAAGTCCAAACTTCCAGTTGGTAAATAAACCATCCCGGATCAGTCCACACAAAGTTTTATGGTCGTGATTGATTAATACAGTCTATCATTTATTTGTGTAGAATAATTAGAGGTGGCGAGTGGGGGCTTATTAATTTTCTTCCCTTAAAAATGGAGGAGCTTATTAGAGGGAGGGTGCTTATTTGAGAGGGGAGCTTACTAGAGGATTTACGGCAATACATTGGCTGCAAAGCTGTAAGGAGTATTGTTAACACAATAACAGTTAATTTATTCCAGCATCTCACTTATGCTCCCTAGCTGTATGTTTATGCTGCACATTTCGCTAGCCATTTGGTTTTCTTGAACTGTGTCATTTCCTTGTGTGTCATGGCCGTTTTTACTATTTTTCATGACCATCCTGATTAAGCTACTAGTAGTCCATATGTATGTGAGTTTTGATAGCAACCAGATATGTACAGAAAAGACTAGTTAATTTCCTAATATCCTGTTGTTTTCTCTCATTCTCCCTTAACTTGAACTCCCAATGACTGGGAATCATCTTAGTTTACATTTTTTGTTTCAAATAGCCCCCGAAGTTATCAGTTATGAACCTGTGGGAACAGCAACAGATATGTGGTAAGTGTTCTTTAAATATCTATTATCTCAATTTTTCCACCAAAAGTGTGTGCAATAAGTTGCAGAGTTAAAGCCTCATGAATACTCAGTCATTGGTCTTTGCACCTTTGAAGTGACACGTGAGGTGACATATGGTAAGGGGCATTACAGAAAGTAAAGGTCTGAAGCCAACAGTAGAGACATTTAAGAATTGAGGTTTTTAAAATAAAGCACAGTTTCCAGTCAGTTTTCGGCGTTTAAATTATTTTTTTTTTCTGGTGAGAATTTCAAATTTTGGAAAGCTCCCTCCTTTGACAACATTGTCATGGCCGTGCCATGTACAAGAAAGGCCATCTTATCTTTCTTTAAAAGAACAGTGTAAATTCTGTGAACAAATCTGACAAGGGACATGCAAAGAGTTGCTGAGCTCATTGTTCCCAGGGTTGAATTTCAGATTGCTTTAAAACACATCAATTTAAACTGCAGACAGTAGTCTCTACTGTCTGGTTTTAAAACTTGGGCAGTGATTTAATACAAGGAGTAAGTTTAAGTACAGACCGTGATTTTATGACTATAGTATGATAAACCCTGCCGTAAATTGCATACTGTTACTAAAATAGTACTTGTTGCATGCAAAAGTGACAATATAGGGTAAGAAGTTATGTTAAATCTCAGCAGTTCTGTGATATTTCTGTTAGCATAATATATTCTTGAAGATACAAACAACACACAATTTTTTCATTGATACCACAAGCTCTTGGCTCCATAAGCACCCCATACAAATTTATTAATCTGTCAAAACGAAACGTTTTCCTTTCTTTCTTTTGTACCATTGTTTTTCTTTCTTGGAGTTAATTATTAGCTTTTATTATATAGATACGAGTGTTTTACTGGAAAATATGCCACTCGTAAAATTCATAAAAACTACATCCGGGACGAGTGGTTTATTTTTCATAATCTCACACGTGAGTTTATCGATGACGTTATTTCAGTATGTAATTTCCCTCTCGTGGCAAAAACAATATTTTACTCACTCGCTGCGCTCGTTCGTAAAATATTGTTTTGCCACTCGAAAATAAAATTCATATCTTCGCGCCACCGTGTAATATTCTCTATTTAGAGCTACTCTAAAAGTTCACCATGTTCACATTGCCCAAGATATACCTTATTTGTTTAGCCCACAATTATACATAACTTTTGTTTCAAATTTCTCCGGGGTTAAACTGTCTCCCCAAGAGAAATTGAAGAGAATGGTTAGATTAAATTTTCGCTGTAAACAAGGTGGATTATGGGCAATATGAAAAAGGGTAAGTCAGGGGGAAGAATGTTTATTAATGGGGCCAACCAATTTGAGGGGGAACCGAAGGAAAAGGTTGTTATAATTTGTTTTGTGTCTTAAGGACGGTGCCCACTAATGGGAAGTATTTTTTCCCAGATAATGACTATGTGAGACAAGTAGATCATATCAGGGGCTATTGAAATCCAAAAAGAAAACTGGGGGTAACCATGCATTTTTCAGAGATAACTGCGCTTCAAAATGGAGAAAAACGCTGAATAGGCGTTTTTTAGAAAAATGATAAAACGTTCTTTGTTTTCCCAAAATTTCAGAGTGTACACGTGAACTGGCACAAATGCAATGACAATTGTGACAAGGTTTCAAAATAGGGAACAAATGATAACATAACAACTGCTCTTTATACGTCTTTTTTGGAAATATCAGCACAACTGGAAAGTTATCAGCAGTCACCCCTCTCCAAGCGTTTGCCTCAAAAATAGTGTAAACGACGTTTTCCCCGAACCAAATATTGATAGTTTGCTGAGTAGGCTTATTACTTTCATTTGGTAAGGTAAAAAGTAGGGTTACCATGCGTTTTTAGAAGTTAAATTGGTTGGTTTCGACCTTAACTTAATCACTTTGGGGGCTATTTACAATTTTCCCCATCCCCTCCCTGGTCAGTTTCACTATTGCTTCACTCTTGCCTACTCCCTAGGCCTCATTATTATGCGCGGCCGATGCGTTTCGGGTCACGTGGTCCGAGGAAAGTTTTTGAGGCCTAGACAAACTCGGAGAAGTGAGACATTTTGTCTCACTTGGGGCGGAGCTTTTGGAAGCGGGCCAGCTGTCAATAACTTTTCCGCACTGATTAAAGATGTCCAGCAGCCATGGAGAGTACAGAGGATAAAGAGTTAAACCGAGCATTTTTATTCTATGCACGTTTTCATTGTTGAAAGTCCTTTGGCCTTTCTTTTTCATTTATCTCATTAAACTAACTTGAACTTTATTTCATCTCAAAAACTATTGTAGGCTAAGCAAAACAGCGTCGCAAAAAAATTATTTGATCAAGAATCGGAAGGTAAGCTAAAGAAATAAGTTTATATTTATTCTTGGATATGAAAAGCTATCTTTCGTTTCTCTATTTTTGCTTGCTCCTATAAATTTCTCGTTATTATTTCGCTTCGAAATATTTTATGTAATTTAATTTTTGGATTTGGAAGCTTATCAAACTAATCGGACAGGCTGTTGAATTTGGTCCCTAAATTTGGTAGAATGTCAACAAACTACTGTTTCAAATCTTTTTATCAATAAAGAAATATCATTTTAATGGTTCATTTGAAAATGAACTAAAAGAGAAATTACTTGCACGTTATACAGTAGTATTCTTTCCGATTCAAAGTAATATTTTTGTTCTTTGATAACAGAAACCAGGTTAGTGCCGATCTTTAAGCGAAGGATATTCACGCGCAAAGTTATTTATAGATTATTTCAGTTGAACGTGGGAACTTTTCAAAAATGCTCACGCATGCGCACTCCGAGATTGTCTAGGCGTCTCCCGGCCGTTCGTCTCGGATACGTCACCGAAATGCATTGACCGAGAGGGCCTGAAAAGACGCCGTACAGGGACTAGGCAAGCTTCACGCAACGCGGAGTACTCTGCGATATCCACAATGGCTAACAGTCAGAGAAAACAACAACACACGGAGGAGAGCAAAAACAGAAAGTGATGCAGGACATTTCATGGACTCTAAGGAAAACAAATTATACTATTTTATTCAACTGGAGCTTCTCCGTCTCAAACATTTAACAAAAAGTTTTGCAGAGGAGCAAGGTATTAGAGATTACTTGCAGCGCACATAGAGTAGTATGGCGAGCTCAAGATCCATGGCCACGGCTGATGCCGTAAACAAACTACTGTACTGTAGTGGAAAATAGTTGACAGGGACTCTAAGACAGGTACTCCTTCAATCGTTTGCTTACCTGTACATGTCCTCAAGATTTTTTGAACTGTAGATGTAATATGGATTGTAAACCTTCTATCGTTTTTTTATCATTGTATTGGGTACTTCGAACGAATATGTTATTAAACTTGCATACATTCAATGCAGGGGCGGATCTAGGGGGAGGGTGCAGGGGGTGCGCACCCCCCCCCCCCCCCTGAGACAACCTGCAGTTTTCTAATACAACTGGTATTCTGCAAAAAAAAAAAACTATGTGTTTTATTGGTGTTGAAGTAGAGCAAGAGACGAGTGCACCCCCTCCTAAAAAAAAATCCTGGATCCGCCCCTGCAATGAGCCTATATCTGTGCTTTGCGTTCTCTCTTTCGGGCTTTGCCACAAGTGTCATATGACATAAATGATTTGCATAGACTCAAGTTCCATACATGAGCTCTCTATTAAAAAAGCTGAATACTGCGAAAGTAGTTGTACCGAATGCGTTTATGTACCCTCATATATGCACTGGGCTATAATGATCATTTTAAAAACTTTGTTTTGATTTTTTTCACTGTAGCATTCTGTGTCATGATCATTCACTATTTTTCGTTTCTAAATTTTAATTTTAGACTTAACAGTGTCTGTTAAACCTAAGAAAGTCTTGGAATGGAAATACTTTATTTTACCTTCCACCTTTAGTTTGTAAACAGCCAAATGGTAGCTACGTCTAAACGTCCAGATTATGTGTGGCGTGAAATTGACATTGGCATGCGCAGAAAATGTGCACAGTAACAATAGTGGGCACCGTCCTTAAAGAGCTAATTTTGGAAAATACATGAGAATCTCATATCAGTTCTAAAAATTCAAGTAACACTGCTTAAAAATGTCTCGCAATAACTTGTGTAAAATAGTTTTTGGCTTTCATTGTTTGCACGTTGATTTTGTGTTTTGGCAGTTGAAATAACACCCAACTTTAATTGTTAAAAGTTGATTCTGGTATGTCTCAAATTTAAAATATGATTATTCTTCATGAAAGAGTGGTGATCGATTCTTTAAACTAGACCTGAAGTTTCAGCTCTGCAAATTAAACAAAAATTAAGGTACCTAAATAGGTATTGCTATCTGAAAAGCTAAAAAGGTGAAATTGTCCGTCAAAAAATATAAAAAGAGAAAAAAATTCCTGAAAAACGAGCAACAGAATTACGTCGGGTTACCATTTAATTCTGAACTCGGAAGTAAAAATGCTTCCGGCCCATCGTGTTCAAGTCCAAAAGGCTTAAAGAGCTGTTTTCGAAATGGCTTAATAAACTGTTGACAAACTATGTCAGATAGATAGATAGATAAATCGTTTATTGTATAAATACTTTGCAGTCGTAAAACTGAATTGCGTATTTTACGAATAATATTAGTTAAAATATAAAACTAATTACAATCGTGTGAATATAAATACCTTGTGTAGTAAAGCCAAAAAATATGCATAAGAATCTTACAATAAAGTCGACTTCTTTGAAACTTTAAGAGCTTTATGCGCAACCCTGGGACATAGCATAAACAAAAGAGCGTCTGAAACGTTCCGTATGGGAACGTGGCAAATTATATAACTTTTGACGCCTTAAATTATAGCTGGATTGTTTTCTTGGTGGCAGCAGGTGGTATAACTTATGTTCGGGATTGATAGCAATGGAATCAAACAATTGTCTACATAGACCGTTGCATCTAACATATAGCGTTGGCAGGCCTAGACTGTCAAGGCATTCCCGATATGACATGGGAGATGAAATTATGGAAAGCGCTCTTTTCTGAATTCTTTCTATATCCTCAGTAAGATAAGCCGGGAGTGCGTGATGGAAAACCGGAGCGCAGTATTCTAGTACAGGTCTGATGGTTGTACAACAGAAATTCACAATGTCATTAAGGGGAACACGAGCCCTTTTCAAGAGGACAATGAAATACAGGCGCTTATTTGCTTTCTTAATGCAATCTACAATGTGATTGTTCCATTTCAAGTCACTGGATATCATAACACCTAGTATCTTCGCACAGTCGGTGACAGGAAGCTCGTTTCCGTCTACCTTGAGAGGGGAGAAGTTATGAGAGATCTTCTTAAAGTCAATAACCATCTCCTTGCACTTGTCGGCATTTAGCTGCATCCGCTGGGACCGAGACCAGTCCTCCACGGCAGTAACAGGCTGTTGCACATCACCCAGGGAGCCGCGGGGTATGGTTTGGGAGATTGTCGTATCGTCCACATACTTCCACGTGAGAGCGTAAACTGGAGAGAATGCTGTCCAAACTGGCGCAGGGAACCATTCCGGCAATCCGATTGACAACATTCCACCACTGCGAGGGCTTGGTGGGCTTGAGATTGTCAACTTTTGAGGCGAAGTACTTGCTGCGGAGCGATTTACGCTCTTGATTAACAGCATTAAAATAAAAACAATAATAAAATAATAGATTTATTTTAGTAAAAATGAACATAACAAGAAGTCAGAATCATGATTACAAATGACACATCTACAAAATGAGTTTTAAATGCAAGTCCTGGATTTTTACAAAGTTACCTTTCAGTATTTTTTCTCGTGATGCAAGGCTCTGCAGCTCACCTTCATAACATGACTTAAAAACTAGCAAATAACTAAATTTTCAACATTCGGCTGATTTGTAGAGAGTTTGCGGCCTAAAGTTGGTTCCTGAAAGAGACATGTAACTCCTGGCTGACCCGCCGTGAATTTTTGCTGCACCTTTAGAAACACGACACTAACAGAAATTGGGAAGATCTATATAGTGCGAGGAAGAAAATTCTTCCTCTCTTTCCCTGCCCATTACACTTGTGTCTCCTTTTGCGTTCTGCTTTCGCATGGCTTCTCACGACTCCCCCAAAGGGAAAACTTGCTAGCAGGCTACATACATACACGCTAGGTGTACAACCGCAATTTCTCCAGGTGAAACAAGAGCGCTGGTAATTTAGTGGCATTTGTGACATCATGGCCTTTATTCATGAAACTGCGAACGTGCACGTGAGTTTTAAATGTGGGTCCAAGGCAATCTGCAAGTAGTTTCCTTACCAGCCTGTGGGCCACTGAATCAATGCGCATGATTTTAACTCCCGTTTATCCTCTGCTTGGATAGAAAAACAGCTGAAAAACTGAATGTGTCGATGGTTGACCTCCCATCTTGCAACAAGCATATGCTCAATCACAAGCAAAAGAAATTTAAACTTTGCTGTGCGATGAATTCTTTGTACTGGGTAAATTTAAGGATGACCTGCTTTAATTTCTGGTTGGGTGCTGTCTCGTTGTAACCGTTATGTGTGGACTTTGCAGGAATGAAGACATTTATGAACTCCTATTTATTCAGTTCTTTTTTCAGTCAGTTTCTGTTTTATGTAGTCTTGTGGTTGTACTGCCATAAAGCCCCGTGCAAACGGATCCAACATTGTTGGCCAAAAACTCCTAACATTGTTAGGTGTTACTTGTTGCGTCCGTTTGCACACCCTGTTGCATGTAGTTGGATGTTGTTGCGTGTTGTTGCGCAAAGTTTGAAACTGGTCAAACTCTTCACCCAACAACTCCCAACATTTCTTTTGTTCTGTGATCGCCGAAGCGTAGCGAAACAATGTTGGATCCGTTTGCCCAGCTCTTCCAACATTGTTGGGGCCACGCAGGCTCACTACGCGCGGTTTACAAAGACTTATGGGTTGTATCCTTCCCGCGATGCACTGCAGGTCCCAGCATTGTTGGCGCAACTTTGTTGGGAGTTGTTGCATCCATTTGCACACAGCCTAACTACCAATATTTTAAACTTGGAACGATAAGGTCATGCATTTATAGCAAGTTACAGCAATATTTTAAAGTACTTATGTTGCATATAGAATTGTTAGTGATTTGATATGTGGTTTATTTTTTAGGGCAGTTGGAGTGTTGACGTACATTTTGTAAGTATGGCAGCTCTCCATATTTGAATTTTAATTAGATCTTAGATTAGAAGAATTAAACCATTGAATCAAAGTTAGTTGAGTGGAATGATTATGAGGTTCGTCAGACTCCTTTGTTATATGAAATGGAATGGAATGCTGCGGATAAGAGGATAACAAGATGCACTCTCTTAACAATACATATTACCATGTAAACAGTTAGCTTGGACGTCAGCATATAAGGGCACCACTGGCCGCTGCTATCAGTCCATTTATTACTGTAACCCATTCAAAGCCCATGATATGAATGATGTGTGATGCAGCGGGGCTAAAATGCTGGTAACTGGTAAAGAGAAACAGTTTACTGGTAACGAGTAATGGGTAACTGGGAATCCGGAAGATTGTTTGTTTGGTTTGCCTAAAAGCTGCCACACTGGGCTACTCTGTGAACACATACGCAAAAGGTAGACCACACCAGTGGGGAAACTTCCACTACTCTTAATCCTTCTTGTCGGCGATTTAAACCACCTAAACGAAAAGACTCTTAAATCTAATTTCAATCTGCAACAAATTGTTCACTTTCCGACCAGAGGGAAAAGTTTTTTGGATCGTATTCTAACCAACATGAAGGAGTTCTATGATAAAGCCATCGAACGACCTAAACTTGGCCTTTCGGATCTCAGTTCAGTGGAGATCCAGCCCAAGCTTCGAGCAAAACCATCGCAATCAAAGGAAATAATTATCTCGAGGGATTTGAGACCTAGTAAAAGACACGCAATGCAAATTTACCTCGAAAATGTTGACGTACCACGCCTCCTTGACACCGTGGAGACCTGCGCGGAGAAAGTGTCACTATTTGAAAATATCCTTAAGACGGGCCTAGACTTTATTACTCCCCCGCGATCCAAAACTATTCATCGAAGCGAGCCTCCGTGGTTAAATGACAAACTCAAGAACTTGATCAAACGACGCCAATGTGCCCTTGCTAAAGGAAATATGGATACCTTTCGAATGCTCAGAAATTGCGTGAATCGTGAGCGTAAGATCTGCCGGGCAAAGTACTACGAAGCAAAGGTTAGCCATTTGAAGGAGTGCAAGCCATCCGTGTGGTGGAAAGAGGTGAAAAAGCTCAGCGGCATGTCACCTGCCTCAGAAACGTGGGACAACGCCAGCAAATTACTGCAACACCTAGGTTTTTCAACAGGTGCCCTGGCAAATTACATCAATTCAGCGTTCCTGACCCCAATGCAGATTTTTGAGCCTCTTACCCACAATCCTTTTGACCCACCACAAGTCAACAACGAAAGTCATGCCGTAAATATGATATCGGAGTTTTCAACTTTTATGAAACTATCTGCATTCAACCCCTCCAAAGCACACGGGCCAGACGGTATCCCGGCATGGTTATTAAAAGAAAACGCTGATCTCTTGGCGGGTCCAGTCTCTGCGATCCTCAACTACTCGTTCCACGAATCCCGCCTTCCGCCTTCTTGGAAAGAGGCTGACGTTGTCCCGGTCCCAAAACAAAGGCCTATTAATGATATTAACAAGCACCTCCGTCCGATTTCCCTTACGCCTATCCTGTCTAAACTCACTGAAGATCACATTGTTGAGAAGTACGTTAAACCTGCTGTGTTACAAAGAATCGACCCTCGACAATTTGGAACTATTCCCAAATCGTCTACTACACATGCTTTGGTCAATATGACGCATAATTGGCTTGTTAACACCGACGGAAATGGTGCCACGGCAAGAGTAGTCCTACTTGATTTCCGTAAGGCCTTTGACCTTATCGATCACAGTGTTCTTGTTCAAAAACTATCAACATATGATATTCCGAGTCAAGTCAAAGGTTGGATTGTTGACTTCTTGATGGACCGGAAACAAAGAGTTAAACTTGCTCAGGATTGTCACTCTGAATGGCGCTCTGTGCCTTCCGGTGTCCCCCAGGGAACAAAACAAGGCCCCTGGTTATTTCTTGTCATGAGTAATGACTTGGACACACCAGTTGACATGTGGAAATACGTGGATGATACATCTTGTTCCGAAATAGTTACAAAGAGTAGTGAGAGCAAACTCCAAGAAGCTCTGGATGACCTTTCGAGACAAGCGAGTCTCGATGGGTTCCAACTGAATGAGGCCAAGTGCAAAGAACTTCGAATTGGATTCTCCAACAGCAACCACGATTTTGAACCCCTAGTCCTAAATGGCAAACCCCTTGAATTAGTCACCAGTGCCAAATTGCTAGGCGTGACCATTAGCTACGATTTAAAGTGGAACATGCACTCCTCTGAACTAATTAGAAAATGTTCCTCTCGACTCTATTTTTTACGTCAACTCAAGAGATCCGGAGTGGCACCAAGTGAACTGGTGCAATTCTATGCGACATGTATTAGGCCCGTCCTGGAATACGCAAGTCCTGTATTCCATCGTTCTCTACCAAACTACATCAGTGAAGATTTGGAACGGATCCAAAGAAGGGCTTTCAGAATCATCTATCCTGACCTGTCATATAGTGTAGCACTAGAAACAGTTGGCCTACCGAAACTTCATGAGAGGAGAGAAAAGATTTCAATCGATCTGTTTGACGAGATCGTCTGTGACCCCACCCACAGTCTCCATAGCCTCCTCCCCCAAAGGGAGAGTTGTAAATATGCTCTGAGACGCAAAAGTGATTTCACTCTCCCCCTATGTAAAACCGAGCGTTTGAAGAAAAGTTTTATTTTTAGCCATGTCTATAAGATGTAGATAATTTTTCTTATTTTCTCTTTGTTATCATCAGTATTTGTAAATATTCCGTAATTCAGCCTATGGCTGCAATGGTGTTTATAATAAAGTATCTATCTACTCTTTTAGAACAGTAGTGTGGGTTCTTTTACGTCCCCTTTGATTCCACTAATGAAAGAAGGATGAAGGAGACAAGGCCAACGGCTTAATGTCACCACCCAATGATGTGATCATCTTAACCCAGGCAAGGTCTCAAATCACAGCCAGCATGATCTCACCAGTGTTTTATAGACCCTGGTTGTAGTCCAGTAGACAAGGACGGAAAATTGTCCTTTCATTCAACCCATGGATCAGAAAAAGTTTGCTAGATTTTGGAAGAACAAGACCTAATTAATCCCTAATTTTTCAAGGACAGTTTGTGGTATATGGGCTTTGAGTAAACAGCACATTTTTCTTATTCAGCCTACGGTCCAGCGTGAAAACTAGGCTGAAGGTTGAATCACCATTTACAAATACTTCCTGTTTCTTTCTTAAAAAGTTGTTAAAAAATGGTAACTAACCCACTGCTCAATATAACAAAGGAGTAAAAAATGTCACTTGACTGATCATGCTGATGCAGTCACATGACACGCACAAGGACAAACTATTTGCTGAAAATAAAGGAAATTGCCTTTTTATTGTTTTTTTTTTAAGAACAACTTTTTTATCAACGGTTTTGAAAGCCTGTATTTTGTCCATTACCATTTACACTCTGGCGCACTATGTACTGAAGATGAGGCTGATGAAGAGATTAGCATTCACATTTTTCAGTGAAAGTTGCTGAACAAAGAATGCTGCTAAACAAGCGATGGGATTGTGTGAAAAATTATTTCGCTTAACACGTTTGACAATGTGACATTGTTGCTCCCGCGTAGTCTGAAATGTCATACTTCTCCAAACCCCTAGCCCTTGGGAGGCGCGCGGGGGAGAGAGACGTCTGAATCCTGAGCATTATGATGCCGTCCGGTGACGTCATAGTAATTTATGCATTTGTGCATAAATTCGATTTCTTAACAAGTTAGCAGCCATCAGTCACGGAATCGTAAACAGCAACATGCATATGGTCGATGTGAAGTGTTTTATATTTTGAGTGCCGTGAAGCTTGATGATAAAGCCTCCTGAATAAATGTAAGGGGTTATTAAATTTTTCGAGTTTGTTGTGTTGACAGGGTACGTGACTCGTAAGCTCGTGATAGTCTAAAACGTGACCTTGGAGTTGGAGTTAGCTTGAATTACAGAGGTTTCCTTTTTCTTTCTTTCACTTAGCTTGTGCAGTACACAGAGTATATTAAACTCTGACTGAGCAAATCTTACTTTTAGAGGGTCGTGAAGCTGGTCTGTTTGACTTAAGGCGTGCATTATCATACAAGGGACTTCTAGTGGACCTTACACATCTTTCCCTGTCCTTAAGCCCTTCTCCAATAATCAGTGATTTATTCTGTGCTTGCTCTTTCTGCGCAAGTTTGCACACTAACTTTGTCAAGAAGTTGTAGAGGTTTACTTTGTTCTGACGGTTGAAGATGTATTTTCCCCACTGCTTAGGTATGGGAGTTGGTGGATTGCTTATCTTTACCTCAAGAGCAGTTGAAGCACCTCTACTTTCTCCCTCTCAAAATTTTGTAGATGTCTTTTTGTACTTATCAAAAACAATGTGAACTTCGAAGCCGTCGGCAGTGGTGATGGGACAGTGGTGTTGTTACGATGTCAAAATACTTTAAAAAGAGATCACCAAACGTTGCTCCGCTAGACTCTACCATGTGGATTATTGCCATGCCATCTAGTATGTGCACTGTAGACGGTTTGACGAGGTGAAACCGGAAGCTGAGGAACGCGTGTATAAATACACAAAAATTCGTGATGAACATGGCGCATCATTTCAATCATCGCTGAAAATAAACCGCATGCTCATCACAAGACCCATTTGCATACAACGAAAGACCAGTTATCCTCACCATCAAAGTTTTGCTTTTTTTTTTTTAAACTACTGAAGTGTTCACTTGTTCCAAAGTAGTGAATGCTTTCAAGAGATAGCAAGCGAGACTAAAAACGAACTGTGTTATGGAATGTTACAAAGGTAAAATTTAAGAAAATTCAGAAAGGTAAAAGTGAAGATGATAAAATACAACTAAGAAATAAAAGAAATTCATATTTTTTGAATCTAGACTAATCCTTGAAAATCCCTTAAACGTCACTACTGCGATCCCAACGATACATGGTCTTAATACGTTTTTACTAAGTTCGGTCAAACAGTTAAGCAGCATGCAGTTGCCTTGAAAGTACATGCTATGTTGAGCGAGCACGAGATGGTGTCTTTCTGTATTCTTTGCAAAACTTCCTTTGCCCTTACACCAACGAGCTTTTTCATACTCAGCTCAAGTTCCTTTGACCACCTTCCTAACACATTAATGACGATATTACACTGGTTGATGTTATACCCTGGTTATTGCTTCCTCAACTCCCATCGCAGAGGACCATACTTGGCTGTCTTCTCCTCATCCTTCTTTCCACGATTCTCGACCCACAGACAACT
This sequence comes from Porites lutea, assembly GCF_958299795.1. NCBI lineage: Eukaryota > Metazoa > Cnidaria > Anthozoa > Scleractinia > Poritidae > Porites > Porites lutea. The sequence goes on from NC_133205.1 coordinate 13,096,068, forward strand.
CATTTGAACTGCCCAGACTTTCTTTCCCTTATGATCGACGAACTGTGCATCCACTCTGTTAGCCTTGACACAGTATGGTCCTCGTAAACTGGAACATCCCAATAGGCGTTTGCATCAGGTGTCTTGCACATTGGTTTAGGTGTTACTGGCGAGTACCTTTAGGGAATGGAGTCCACCAATTAAAGCTCTTTACACATTTTGAGGAAAAGTTTCTTCAACGCTGCATTGTGTCAGTTCAAGTACTTTGAAACATATGGGAGGGTCAGCAGCTCTACCGCACATCGTACACGTTACATCCCCCCTGACACACATGGGGAAGGAGGGTTCTGGCTCACCTCACTTCAGCCTTTGAACCACGCCCCCTTCCCCATGTGTGTAAGCCATAAATAATTAGTCTCGCAGAGCTGAGCATTGATTTTAACCAATTTAATCTGGTTAAAAAATAGAAATTTTGCATCGGAAGCCAACAAGTGTAACCCCCGTGCACACTTTGGAACATGGCTACGGCACTGCCAGGTTGAAGGGCTGCAAATAGGCAGCCACAGCAAACAGAATTTTCGCTTTGGCTGTCTTGAACAGCATCTTGTTGAGCATTCAAAAGCTTTCCGAGACAAACCAAAATGCCCCGAGCAGCGTTTAAATACACACAACAGCATGTTCTCGTTTTATTGTGATGGGCATGCACACAGTTCATGATTTTTACTGCAATGCGTATAACAACCTGCCGCAACAAAAGTGACTGTCCAAAAAATTTTGTGCACTGTCGAAAACCTTAGGGTCAGAACGTTTACCACATTTTTCTCCATATGTGTTGATGAGTTTAATGTTCAAGTTGTCTTCTGGCCAGCTTTGATTGGTACATGATCAAACTACACCAGTGTGGAGAGACTTACCCAGTGGAGGAGGAAGATTAAGGCTGAAAGGCGTTTATTAAAATTTTGAATGGAAATGTGGCTTGCAATTTTAATTGAGCAGCTTGTGATGTTTTAAAACGAGTGGCAAATTACATCATTTTTGGGTTTTGTACACAGATTTTTGTTTTTTTAGAACCGATGTTATCTATAATTCTTGGAATGAAAAAGTTATTTGATATTTTTTTTCATAATCAACAAATTCATTTAAAGTGTTGTCAACAGAAATAACTCCTTCCACCAATATTATGTCAAAGTTCAAACCTTTGAGCTTTAAAAAATGATTAATTTTGTTTCTCAAATAATAGCTTTTAGATTTATAAATTTGTCTTTCCTGATGGGGAGTGTTGAAACAAATATTTCCCTTCAATCATTCCGCATTTTGGGCAAAACATGTCAACTTAGGAATGGGAAATTAGCATTTGTACTTCACAATCGTTGTATAACCGTAATCATGAAAAAAAATTTGATTTCTCTTTTGCACATGAAGGGCAGAAATGTGCTAACTTTTTTGTTCATGTTTTAAAAAAATTGCAGCTTTTGTAGACTTGGTAGAGAGTAGGGCCCGTGAGAAATTCGTCCCTCGCCATCTTACACACTATCTGTCAATCTCTATTTGGCCTGCTTCCTCCAAAGCTAAAAACGCGTTTGGGCGATTGTACAGATTTTTTTTTTCATTTTTGTGCGTACTTTGTTGAGAAAAAGTACAAAAGCACAAAAGGCGGCAAGTATTATATGTATTCAATCTGATTCTTTCAAAATGAAAATTAACAGAGAAATCTACTCGCCAACCAGCTCCTTTTGAATTCGGCCAGAATCTCTTTTTTTTATTTTTTCAATGTGAGGGCCTGCGAGTGATTTTTGTTTGACAGCACAGCCTCTTTGAGTTTGAAGGACTGTTCCAGCTCGGAGTTTACAATCTTATAATTGTAATTCAAACTCTCAGAAACAAGGCTATGAACCGTGGCACGTTTTGAAAGGGCGTGTGAGTAGTTTTTATCGTGTTTTTTTTTCACTTTCAAGCTGAGGTTTTCTTTTGCGCCTGTTGAAAAAGGCAGAGGCAGACCTATGAAGGGCTGAACGCCTCCGATAGGCACGCCAATTGTTATTCCAGGGCTAGTAAGGCCTGCTGCAACGCCAGAAATTGAGAGTGTAGATGCAAGCGTGTCCAAACCAACAGCAGCATAATGTGTGGCAGTTTCTGCTTTTTTGTATTTTTTTGCAACTTTTCTGTGGTGTTCAGATTCTGCGGAAATTTCTCTCAATTTCCGTTATTCGAGTTAGGCGGAAATGGCCGGCAGGCACTTCCGGATAAATCTTTTTCGGTGGGGCATGTGGAAGAATGTTCGATGAGGACATTCTATATGTAATGGTTTTAATTTGTTCCCAACTCCAATTCCAAAGGGGACCCTTTGATATCCAACAATTCTTCATTTTCATCTTTCACAGAAAGAGTCAAACTAATGTGTTTCCCCAAAGGCAATGTCGCGCAGCACGTAATGTGGGATTGCTATGTAATCAATGTTTTCGTACTGGTTGCCTCGGATTGAAAACTTAGCTAAAAGATTTGAAGGTTTTCCGTTCAGAAGATTTTCTGTTTTTGACATGAAATCAGAATGAATGAAATAACTAGTTGGCGCCATCAAGCGTTTTATGAATGTTCTTTTTCCTAATTTTTTGCTAATTAACCCATAAAATCTTGCGAATTGAATCTAAGTATTACATTTTCCTCCTCAAGATTGTAAATCACTAAGGCTGCAACAGACTCGTACTTTTCAGCTTCGACTTTCTTTTTCAATTTCCTTTTAAAACATGTTGTTAAGTTGTGTTTCAAAGAAATCGACAGTGTAATGACAACTTTCCATTCTTTTTGTTCTTTGGTGCTGTTTTGGGGGGAACAAATATAATTGTTCCTGGGACTTTCAAATTATCCCAGGAATTGTTAAAAGAGCTCGACAGAAGCCTGATATAGGAAGGTTTTGCAATTGGGTGCTCAAACTTCACAATATGTAATTTGTGGGCGCATGGATTGTGAGCACAACCATTTTGTGTATATAATACCTGATGGATTTTGCAAAATGTCTGCCACGCCTGAAACAGAAAAGCGTTCGCAGGAGGCAAAAGCAAAGGCGCTTGCAAAGTTTAAGCGGAAATACCCAAACGCCGTCATGAACAACTTTACCACAGAGGTAACCTTTGATGACAAAAATCGAGCCATGGGTGTGAGCTGAACAATAAAACAGCCCATAGAACTCACAATAACACAGTTTCCTGGTTTATTCCGCTTCAAGCTAGCTCACAAAACTCTCACTAAACTCGATGAAAAACCTACAAGGAAAACTTGCGCTCACTGTTCCTTTTTCGTCTCGTCCAGTTCTAGCTTACTCAGCTCGCACGTGCTAATTACCTTATTTGGTAGCCCTAACCCTAATTTGGTAGTGCTGCTCAACGTCACAAAACTATGAGGGGTATGGTTGGTAAATCTCTCGTACACAACTCCCCTAAAAATTGTAGCACGCAATTTTTACAATCAAACGTAACTTGAAACTAATCCAGTTTGCCATATGACAGTCCGGTTTATACTCGAACATAGTTCAGTTTATCAATTCTCTTCTTCTTGCAATTGCTCTGCGATTCTCTGAGTAGCCCTCTGAGCTGCAGCTCGTCTTGGTCTCTGTTCTCCTACATCAGCACGATCTCTCCTCCCCTTTTCAGATTGGTCAACATTCTCCACCGCTCTGATTTCCAAGGGACAAACTAACTGAAGCGGTTGGTCAATAGTGTGCCTTTTGTGTAACAATGTCACCCCTCTAACGACGTCATCTTTGCCTTTGATAAGACGCACTACTTTACCCTTTCTCCAGTCTCTGCGGTTCTTTTCGTCTCCAATGATGAGTGCAATTTGTCCCAATTGAGGTATAGTTCCCGTTTCCTTGTTAAGCCTGTGACTTTCCATTAGGCTGTGGACATACTCCCTTTACCAGCGTTTCCATGCATTGGCCTTGGCATTTTCCAATCGTTTGGCCATCCTTGTTAGCTTTTCTGCATCTGAGCCTTCAGTGTCTTCTACAGCATACACATCACGTCCCCACAGGATCATGTTCGGTGTAAGTACCGCCACTTCCTCTCTTTCTGCCTCAACATATGTCAAGGGGCGATTATTCAAATTTCTTTCGATATCCATGATGACTGATTCAAATGCTTCATAGGAAAGATGTGACCTCCCCAAGGTCTTATGCAAGGTCTTCTTTATCTCCTTAATCAATCTCTCATAGATTCCTCTCCACCAGCATGACTTTTCAAGATTAAACTGCCAGCGGATGTTCGCAAGTGCTAAGCAATTCTGCAACTTCTCACTTCTCCTCACTGTCTTGATCCAATCTGCTGTAGCCTTAAACACTTTGGCATTACCCGAGATGATGATGCGAGGTCTTGTTCGTCGCGAGATAAAGGCATTCAGCTTACTCTTGAATTCATCTGCCATTTGGGTGCTTGCAACTTCCAAATGGACCGCTCTGGAGCTGGCAGAGGTGAAAATAATGACATAGCACTTTCCTTCTTCTTTCTTACCGACCTTGTACAGGAAGGGTCCGGCAAAGTCCACTCCGGTTACTTCAAACGGTCTGCTCCTCTCAGTTCTATATTCTGGAAAAGCACTAGTTGATGGCACTCCATAAGGTCTGGTGGAGTATACTTTACAGATGTTGCAGTTCTTAATGACCTTCTTCACTTTCGGTCTCAACTTTGGTATCCACCAGTTTTCCCTCACGCTCACCATCGTGTTCTCGACACCAAGATGCATGACCTGATTGTGGATGTGAAGGATAAGCTTCTCCGCAAGTAGACCACCAGGAAGATAAATCGGCCTATATCCTTTAATTCTGCCTCCACAGCTGAGAACTCCTTTACAGTCATCTTTGACCAACTTCCATCCTGGGGACTTCAGACATGTTTCCTCTGCTTTCTGAACTCGCTTTACCCAGTAGTCACTTGCAGTTGTGATTTCTTCCGTAACTAATGGGCCTGACATCTTCTTTGACTTGCTTCTCGCTTTGCAGTTTCTGATAAAAGGTAACACCCATGCTGTTACTCTCATTGTACGCCAGTAGGTGCTTCTTTCTAACAAGGCATCCCACTCATCGAACATGCGCTCTTGTGTGCGAAGAACTGCTTCTTGGGTGACCTTACTCTCTTCATCTGTTTCTTTGGTGCTATTCAGCCTTGGCTGCTCTGGCCACCGCCTTTTGTTCAAGAGCCAATCCGGACCAGCAAACCAGTTTCCTCTCTCCATCTTCACAATGGTTGCCCCTCTACTTCCGAGGTCTGCTAGATTCAACTCTGATGGGCAGTACTTCCAAGCGATGTTGATTGGACCAGCGGTTTCTGCTATCTTCTTTACTCTATTTGATACAAACACCTTCCATCCTCTCCCAGGATTGGTTATCCAATATAGTGCTACTATACTCTCCATCCAAATGTTGATGGTTTGGATGGGCCATCGCTGGATAGCAATGCTGAGGTTCTTCGCCATGTTTACTGGCATGTGGCTACTCACGAGCTCCAGTTTTGCTATTGATGTACTTCTCTTTGATATCCGCGACTTTGAGGTCAGGAGTCCTTTGGTCACGCCTGTGTCATATTCTTCCACCGCAACAGCTGCCGCACAGCATGCTAGAATGCTGGCATCCGTGAAAAGATGTAAATGGACTGCTCCTATCTCTCCAGCAAATGAAACAATACTTCTAGGCACCCTTACATCTTTAAGTTGCTTCGTCCACCTTAACCATTGGTCCTTCAATCTGGGGGAAACTTCTGCATTCCAGCCTTTCTTCTCATCGCAGGCTTCTCAATAAATATGCTTTCCCTCAGCCATGGTGGGCGAGATTATCCCGAGTGGGTCATAGACAGTTCCTAGGTAACTGAGTATGGTGCGCTTGGTCACTGGATGTTCTTGTGGAAAAGGCTTTGCAAGCAGCTCCAGTGTGTCATCATCCTTATTCCACACATGTCCAAGGATCTTGCTTGGATTTGGCATGCCTTCACTTTCAAGAAACTTGACATTAGATTCCCACTTGGGCACCGGAAACCTGGCAGACTCAAGTATGGCAGTACTCTCTTCTTTGAACCGCATGAGTTTCTCTACATTTCCTCCCGTTTGCATGATATTGTCAACATAAGTGTTCTCCTTAAGTGCTCTCACTGTCTCTTCAAATTCTGACCCTTGATGTTCAAAGTGATGCTGCAGAGTGGCTCCCATTAGGAAAGGGCTTGCTTCAACTCCGAAAGCTACACGTGTAAGTCTTAAATGTTTCTCCGTTCCTTTAAGGTTGAACAAGAATCTGACTGCATCTCTATCCTCCTCCTTCACACTTATCTGGAGAAACGCCTTTTCTATGTCTCCAAGGAGCAGACTTGTGGACATTTGCACTCTAACCATTATGTCCCAGAGAAGTGGCTGCAACGGAGGACCAGTAAACATGCAATCATTGATGCTGTAAGTCAAAGGCTGGGGCTTAGCACTTGCGTCAAACACCATGCGAACCTTAGTCGTAACTGCACTCTGCTTTACAATTGGCTTGTGAGGCATGTAGAACGCACGTTTTCCAGACGGAATCTGAGGTGCTTCCTCGATTACCCCTGCTCTGAGTTGCTCTTCAATGATGCCACCATACTCTCCTTTCAGTTTCTTATCTCTTGACAGCTTTCTCTCCACGTTTTCAAGCCGCTTTCTGCTAAGTGGTTCATTTGTGTTCGTTAATGTAGCTCCCGGTATCCAAGGGAAACCAACCTCATACCTTCCATCTTGCTTTCTGACAACACTGTCTTTAAAGTCACGAAGAACATCCAGCTGATCATTCTCTCCCCGGTCCTCGACTCCCAGTACATCCAAACTGTACAGTTTCTCATAGTCATTAACCTCTCTCAAGTACATGCAACTGCTCCCACTCCCATATTCGTCTTCCCCATGGACCACCCAACCGAAAGTTATCTCCTCTACCAGCGGCTCTCCCGGGTGCCCTTTAAATACTCTCTCCGTCCTTATTCTGCTATAAACACCGTCTCCGAGAATGAGGTGTATCTGATGTTCTCCTGTGGACGTCATGTAGAACCTCTTGTCCTGTGTATGTGAGTACTTCAACTTCAGCTGATTCATGTCTGACCTTCTCTCTCTAGTAAAATCAGCTAACTTCGATCCGGTGAATTCCACCTCTTTACACGATTCCCCATCCAGGGACTTAATATGGGTGTCAAAGATTGGCGTTGTCTGGACTTTGGTTCCATTGACTGTCAAGATTTCGCGAGTCTCGTGACGTGTCGGTTTCAACTTTACTAACTTGACTGCTTCACGTGAAATGGAATTGCGTCCAGATCCTGTATCTAGGTAGGCCCAAAGCACTTGTCCCCGAATACCGACGGGAATAATTGCAGGTAGCACTTTCTCCTCTGCATAAATGGAGTAGACCGTCAATGACACTCCATCTGGATTACTGCTTTCCCTCTCCGGTCTATCGCATATACTTCTATGGTGTTTATATCTACACTTGGCGCAGCCACGCCTACGGCACTGGTCTGCTCCACAATAAAAACATAAATTGTGATCTATGAAGAACTTCTTCCTGTCCGCTAATGCTGTTACTAGGGTACAGTCCTCACTCAAGTGCTCTTGTTTTCGGCAGAAAAGGCAATAGGGTTTCAGCTTATCTCCTTGCTTCTGTGAGAACAGGTGTTTTTCCCATTTGCTGCTTTCGACGTGATTTCTCCTAAGCCATTTCTGCAGAGCATCAATCAGGTCTTCCATTGACCATTCCTCCTAACTTTCATCCACTCTCACCAGATCGGGCTTTACCTGAGGTAACTTGTTGAGCGTAGTCATAACAAACCCTTGTAACTTTTGGCCTTCTTCGAGGGTTTGAAGCGCGTCATAGTTGCTACTCAGTTTCTCGTAGAATTCTTGCACCTTGAAATAATTGGACCCCTTGACTGGAAATAGATTGATGATTTCTTCCATGTGTGCATTCATGACGACCTTTGTTTTCCCATATTCTTTCTTTAGTCGATCCCACGCTGTCTTGTAACCAACAGTTCCAGGCTTTAAATTTGCAATTCTGTCTCTCACCTTCGGGCTAACGGATTCCAGAAGGTACCCGAATTTCTCTTCGTCGGAAATCGACTTCGCGTCAACTTGCGTCAGGAACATGTTTTCAAATCTTATCCAGTCGCCGGCAGTACCCTTGAACGGTATTATCTTTAATTTCGGTAACTTTGTGGTGCTTGAAACAGCTGTTTTCTCCATTTCTAATTCCTTTTCTGCCAGAAGTAATTCAGCTTCAAGCTTTTCCTTCCACAACTCACGCTCATGCCCCTGTTGTTTTTCACGTAACACGTACAATCGCCGCTCATCTTCCAACTGTTGCTCCCGCTTCAAATCTTCTTTTTGTCGCGTAATTTCTTCCTCTCTATCATCTAAACACTTTTCCTCTCGTTTTTGCTAACATATGCGACATACTTTGATTTAATGTCTTTTTTCCACTGTCTCACCGTCCGAGGCGACAATCCTCGCTCAATTTTTAATTCTTCTGTCTGTGAAATAAGATCCGACAGCTTTGCAATGATTTTCACAGCTCGTTTGTTCATTATTTCCATCTTCGAATAATCCTGAATTTTGATCGGTTCCTCTATCTCCTCCATCAATTTCCTTGTCGATCTATTTTATGAGACGTTGTTCTTCGTTGCTCGGTTCTTCTCTGTCGCTCATGTTTGTTTTGACTCCGAGAAGGATCACTTCGCTTCTCAAACTGTCTCGCTAGCGTTGTGTATTTCTTCAGCGTATCCTGGTCTCAGCACCAAAAATGAGCTGAACAATAAAACAGCCCATAGAACTCACAATAACACGGTTTCCTGGTTTATTCGGCTTCAATCTAACTCACAAAACTCTCACTAAACTCGATGAAAAACCTACAAGGAAAACTCGCGCTCACTGTCCCTTTTTCGTCTCGTCCAGTTCTAGCTTACTCAGCTCGCACGTGCTCATTACCTTATTTGGTAGCCCCAGCCCTAATTTGGTAGTGCTGCTCAACGTCACAAAACTATGAGGGGTATGGTTGGTAAATCTCTCGTACAGGTGAGGTATATTTCAAAGCAGGGCCAGGATGGTTTCAAGATCCAGACGAGGTTGGCAAAAAAAATGTACTAGAGTCTTGCGCATTGCCCTGGGATTTAGAAGTTTCCCCTGTCAGCTTTTGCTGATCAAAAGTGGTGCCAGCGGTTGATTTTGCAAATAGTGTTGTACGTGTTGGTGGGCTGTTCAACCGGGAGCAAAAAAAAAGGTCACTGCAACAGAATATTTTTCAACAAAGTTCAGAGAGATTTTTACAAACCCAAATATAACACACAAAACAGGAAAAGAGGCAAGGGTGTAACTCAGACGACGATCAAATAGTATCCCATGATGCATTTTTCCAGAAGCATCACACAATATCGCAGTCATGGCAGGTTTCATCGTGAAATAAGATTGTTTTCTTGTCGGCTTTTTTCTCATTTGTGTTCCAGTAAAAGTAAGAAAATTGTGTTATTTTGTTATTTGACATGATTTTTCCGCCTTGCAATGGCTTAAGAGCGAAGTTTCCACATAGAAACATTTAAAATCATTGTTGCAATTAGTCTTCGCATCACAAAGTGTTCAGTGACCCACAACAAGGTCACGAATTTTCACAATTTTTTGGATTATATGATAAAGTCTTCCAAATGTGGACCTTACGCCAGTAAAATGAAGTCCTGAATATTGTACAGGCTAAGAAGTACCCAGAAGTTCCCACATTTTGAAGACTTTTTTATCGACCAAAGATGGCTGAAATTTTGTATCTTTAATTACATCTCAACGCCATGTGTGATAATATATGTGTAAAGCCTGCTGAAGGCTACAATCTGTTGGGTGCTTTCAAGAGCGCTTTATGCTTAAGCGATCACTTTGTATTTTAAAGTGGTTATTTTTAAAAAGAATTTGAGTATAATGATTTTAATTATAACAAGGAGGGGTTAATAATGCCGTGTGTTTCAGTGAGATAGGAACCCAAACAAAGGTGACACGCCGCACGTAAGCGTCACAACGTTAAACAAGCCTGCTCAGAATTTGAAAAAGAAATATCACAAATCTTTATTTATTCAAAAGAACAGATCAGTCTTCTGGCCAGGAAATTTCCTTGAAGATTACTTGAGTCAATACCGAATAGATTGTGCTTCGGAGGATTGTTTGTCGCATCGATAGGTTAAATGTTATTTCTAACTGCCGTTGTAAACTGAGCTCCTTTGAACGTGATGCTGTAATAAATCGTCCTTTGGTAATTAACTTTACAGCGTAGCGGCTGTTTTGTTGGAGCCACTTTTTAGATCAGTCATGGTTTCGGTTCTCCCAGCGAACCTTATCAGTTGCCGAGTCTCATACTTTGTGTTTGTAGTTGTGACCGAGCGCACAAGTAGTTCCCGACAGATCAGTGAAATACATGTAAAACCCTTCTTAGTCAAAGTAACGCTGAAATTGTCCTTAAAGCACAGTGAATATATGCAGTTGAGAGTGAAGCTGAGAGTTTTTTTTTTTCAATGTCACGTCTGTTTCATGGAAAGAAGAACTTTTTACGAGATGGGAAGCATCCAAGACGTGAGGGACTCGACGTTCAATCAAACAAACTTCAAACATGACATTTCATCGTACAAGAGAATTTGCGCTGAGTTTAGAGTGGAGTCACTAGCAGATTTCCGCTTTATGCACAGCGCATACCATGGTCTTGGCAATGTTTTTATTTATGTTTCCAGATATGGTCCTACATCCACAGGCATGGGCTATCCCGGCGCACATGCAAAATTTGACGATGAAGGGGGCAGAGTCAATCAGGGAAACCTGGTCGCTTTTATCAGAAATGTCAGAACACAGACCATCGTTTTAACTACTTTGTGTCCAACAAGGCAATCAGGCTCACACAGACAGGGCTGTCATCGTTAAATCAGTTAATCGAGGCCTTCATGGACTGTTTTCACGGGGCCCAAGTTAACATGCTAAGCAGCATTCTCGATGAAGGAGGCTGGGTGAAAGAAGCACAGTGCGAGTTTCTCTTATTGTTGGAGGGCGCTATCAGGCAATGAGACCTTGCTAAAAGCATACAATGCCTTTGATTCTGGAAGATTCCTTGAATTTACAGTATAGTTTCCTAGTCATCATTGGAAGTTTTCACTTTAGAGTTATAACTATTTAGTTTTTAGTCGCTAAGTATTTTTTTGTTGTCGATGGCTAACAAAAGAAGATGAAGAAAGATGTTCACGGTGTGGTGCTTCTTTCATTGCTAAAAATTTAACTTCATAAAAAAATCACGTTTAAGCAATCTCATAGCTCATGGCTTTTATTGAGGTTTAACCACATAATTAATGGTTAGTGAATGGGCGCAAGGTCAGTTACCTAACTGTAACATTATAATCTTCGTCCAGTTTTAAAACGGAAGGCATGCGAAGTTTCTGACTATTGTATTTACTAAAGGCAGCCCGTGGTTACTATGTAACAACTGGCTTTCCAATCCACCTCCAGTATAACTCCACGCCTTCCACTTCACACATCTCAACCAACCCCTAAAATATACAACACTACTGGACTACTCACACATCGCTAATACACATCAAAAACTTTACACACGCCTAGTACATCGACGTACAAATATACGCTCCCACAGCGTCTTGGCTTTACTTATTTTCGCTGGAACTTAACTTTGCGAAAATGGAACTGACATATTTTTGCGGGACTTTGATTTCGCGTTTTGGCCAAAACCTATAAAAATGGAACTAATACTGATAACTGATACTGAGTGTCTCTGCTGGCGTGTACAAATAACTATGGTGAAAAAAGGCATAAGATGAAACGTCCAATTTTTTAGCCCGTGAGTCGTATTGAATATGACTGATATTGAACGCTGGATTTTTTACTCTGTTTTCCCAAGGTTAAGTGGAGCATCCCCATTCCTTGCAGATGATGATATTGAAACATTTGCAAACATACAGAATGTGAGCTATGAATTTGATCAAGAGTACTTTGCTGACATTACATCGCAAGCTAAAGAGTTTATATCTTCTCTTCTAAAGAAGAAGACAAGGTAAGCGTGATAATTTAAGAAAATTCACTTTGACTTTCATACAATGTATTTTATTTTGGTTTTAGGGCTCATGTAAGACTATTATATGAACTGGATCAGATTAGCTCTGACACCAAACTTCCCTAGCTTTTCCTCACCAAAACACTAGCTGCCCCCACGGTTGCTTCTGAATGAATGAATCCCTCCCTTATTGCTATCGAGAAAAACGAAACTCCCGCGTGGACGTCCAAGTTAACATAAAATTTGAAGCTTCTTATCCAACAGTTATCAAGAGATTGCAAAATAATGTGCATTTACTAATAAATGAACGTTGTGATTTGTCCGTGATTATAAGTACCATCTAATGATTTCTAGTTTGCGCATTGTCAATGAGATGCAATAACTTCAGTTTTTAAGAGGTTAAAAAATTATGTGAATTTTAAGGAATTTTTCTTTTCAGATTTTGGAGTCTTCGTCTTAGTTTTTCAGGCTCTTAAGTCGTCGATGTTCGTTTTTTGGGTCATCGTTTCCAATACGACAGGTTTCAGTCGTCTAAACGTATTCGCAAATCCGTCGGATCAAAAAACGAAAAATGCTTCGGAAAACGGCTTAAAAGAGATGCGGTTTCGATGAGCGGATTAATTAGTTTCGTGTGGACAGGAGGTCGACTCCCTGCCAGCCGTCGAAATTACTGTAAATTTGGATTTTTGCAGTTGCCAAAAAAAAACTATTCCCTCGGTCGCCATTCAAAAACTCATGCAAAGCTAAGGTTGTTATGAAGTTGTTTGAAGCCGCCAGCTGGTTTTGCTGAACGAGAAAAGAAGCTATACATACGCCTGGATTGCTGTAGTGAATGGCTGCTTAGCCTGTATTTGTGGCTAGTTGCTTGTGATATTCCTTATGTCGGATGAACAGGCTGCAGTTATCTATCGGGCAGTGGCTTCACAATCATGAAGAAACAATACTTGTCCTCCTTCGTAGCTGGTCGAGGTATTTCAGTTTCATGTATTTGCATGTATTCTTCTATAAACTTTCAAACAAAGTCTTGTGGCTTTTTTGTTTGTTTGTTTTTTTCCGGTGAAATTAAATTGCATTTTCTAGTATTCTAAGAATTAAAACAATCTTCTGCAGGCGCCATTCTATCCTTCGCGAAAAAAATTCTAAGCTAGCTTTCAATTTTGAACTAACGCGTACACTGACCATATATGGAGAGCATGGTATAATTAACAATTAATGAAAAAGGCTGAGTATCTTATGAAGAATTATGGAGATCGAGGAGAGTGTTACGGCCTCGACGGATAACACCCTCCGGGATCTCCATAATTCTTCATATGATACGAAAGCCGAATTCAATAATTGTTTTATTATTCACTCAAAATAACTCCTAGTTTAAAAACAAAGCTGAAACATGCTTACCTCCATCGATGTTAAGTTCACCTTCGATAGTGCACGTTTAGGGTTTTTCAGCTCCGCAAATGTCCTCCAAATAGCAGATGTCGCCCTTCGAGTTGTGTTTTTGCTGTTCTTGCCATGTTTTTAGCTATAATTTCGCCTAGTTCTTACTCTTGAAACGAGTGAAATGTCCGCCATTTTTTGTCTTCGCAACCAAAACAACTCAACCTCGTCCACAGGTCTTCTCGGTTAACGGTGCCTTAACCTGCAAGAAGGCGGCTTTTTTGCATTTTGACGTCCTTTCCTCGTTAAACACAAAATTGTTCCAAATTTGGTCATCATTAGCTGGTTATGGTGAATTATGTGTGTGCTTTTAGCCAATCAGAATCGGGGAAATATTTTGAATAAATAATAATTAACAATTAATGAATGAGGCTGACTATCTTATGAAGAATTATGGAGATCGAGGAGGGTGTTATCTGTCAAGGCCGTAAGCCGAGGCGGATAACACCCTCCGAAATCTCCATAATTCTTCGTATGAAACGAAAGCCGAATTCAATAATTGTTGATTAGTATTCATTCAAAATAATTCCTAGTTTAAAAATAAAGCTAAAAATGCTTACCTCCATCGATGTTAAGTTCACCTTCGATAGTGCACGTTTAGGGTTGTTCAGCTCCGCAAATATTCTCCAAATAGCAGATGTCGCTCTGCGAGTCGCGTTCTTGCTGTTCTTGCCATGTCTTGAAAAGAAGGAAATGTCCGCCATTGTTTGGTTTCACAACCGAAAAAACTCAACCTTGTCCCCAGGTCTTCTCGGTTAACGGTGCCTTAACCTGCAAGAACGCTGCATTTTTGACGTCATTTCGTCGTTAAACAAACTTCTTCCAAATTTGGTCATCATTAGCTGGTTATGGTGAATTATGCGTGTGCTTTTAGCCAATCACAATCGGGGAAATATTTTGAATAAATAACAACCCCTGCCGTATTCAGAAGGCGTATAGTGCGTACCAGCTTTAAGGTTTTCGTTGCATTTGCCATGCTGGTTGTGAAAGGTCTCGGAGATGACTTTCTCTTCATTTAGGTCTTTTGTAGCCATAAGAACTTGAACTTCTCATTTCTTCGCCGAGCTTAAAATTTACCATCTTTCTTTATTTATCACACACATGTCGATTTCGATATGATCCCAGCAGTACGCAGGGTGCATGTTATACATGAACCTTGTAAATGGCCCAGCTCGTTACAAGTCTCTCGTAGCTCAGTGGTTAGAGCATCCGACCGGTGTACGGAAGGTCATAGGTTCAATTCCTGTCGGGGACTCAGATTTTTCTTTGTACCGTACTCGTGACATGTTGATCACATCATTTCTCAAACTTTCACAACTTTCCACGCATCACAACGTTTTTGATACGGTGAGCGCCTGACCTCGGAAAAGTTTGGCCAGAAACTGAGTAAACACGTCGATACCCTAGACAGCAACTTTGTCCTTGATTAATTGTCAGAGGCTAGAAAATGCAATGCAACAAGTTTGTGCGACAAGTTGAACGAAAATTTTGTCCGTACTACTTGACCTTTCCCTTACCCTGTCCAGATGACGTCGTGTCATGTTCTGACACAAAATTAATGTAAGGAGTTGTTCCTCTTACTATAGGAGAATAATAAGACCTGAAGTCAACATTGAACGTTTTAAAAATGTTAAGAAATAAAGACGTATTTTTAATTATTGATTTAGATTCTTAACTACATTTACTTTGGTTCGTTTCAGTGACAGGTTATCTGCAAGAGATTGCAAAAAGCATCCATGGCTCCATGAGGTATTTCTTTCTTATAATTGTATTTACTTTCTCTCTTGACCTCCTTTCCTCCTTTTCTTCTTCATGTTTCGTTAAGCTGTGAAAGCCATCCCTTCGGTACGGGCGGATTTCCACTGTCGCGTAATTTTTACTTGGGTACGCACGTGGATAAAATAAAGGCAATGTATTATGAAGTGTCTCGCGTAAACATAAAAGTTGAGCGAGGTTCAACTTTTACGTTACTCGCCACCTCCCATACATTGCCTCTATTTACTTACACGGGTAAAATTTACGTTCGTACGCGCGTTAAAGTAATGCGGCAGTGGAAATCCACCCTGATGCAAAGGGAATTTTAAGGTTCACATTTTTGCCGGAATATCCAGGGCATTTGCGTTACTTAGTGAGTAAGGAATTTGGCCAGTTTTAATGTGAAATGTCTTCCTGGGAGTAGCCTGCAAAGCAGACGTGTTTTGTGGTGCGAACGATTTGGACGTTGAAGTGGCAGAGAGTTGGAGCGAGTCAAAGGCGGCCGCGATTAATGTACCTCAAGGTTGCGCCGTCGTTGAATAAAAACGCGCCTGCTTTGCAGGCTAACCTAGGAGTTGAGAATTTGACAACTCTATCAAAAGGGCGATCACAATCCCAATGGACAACATACACAGCTTCTGCTTACATTCAGTACAGTGATAACAATACATTCATTTACTCTTCAGCCAGAACCAGAAGTGTCATTGAAGAGAAGATCTACTCTCATCAAGACCGAGTGTTTTCGGGCGTTCACTGCCCGAGCACGCTGGAAAGTAAGTGGAGAAAATTTTAGTTCCCGGACATGAGCGTACTGGCAATGAATAGTCTGTACCAAAAAAAGGGAAATGACGGGTACCTATGGTCCGTAGCATAAACGTTTAACGTCTTGTGCTAAGAGGACAGTTATTTTTCAGAGAGAAAATGTAAATTATTTAATGTTTTCTTTCACACAGTCTACGCTCTTTTTTCAACACATTTGTTTTCTATTGCTGATACGTTCAGTTTGCCATGCGTTATCTGTGGAAAACGTATGTAATGAAACATTGCGATAGGTATCAACTGACCGAATGTCCATCAAAAACCACCTGCTTGCAAAACAAAATCGTTCTTCAAGGCAGTCAGTTGTGTGGCGACTTCTAAATTGCACGTACAATGTAGAACGTAAGGTTGGTTCGGCGGCCACAGGCAAGGTTAAAACTTCAACAGATACGGTTTCGGGACTACTGTAATTTCTGGAAATGCCGGCTAATCCCACAATTTAGAGTCTCGTCGAATCTGACGGGTCACACGTAAGTATGTTTAAACCCTGGACAAACCAGAAATAATAATTATTTCTTTTTTATTTCCTCCATAAGTAATAGTTATTTCTTCCTCATAATTATTTCTTTCGCCTGAAAGAAAAATGCGAAGAATTCGAAGATATCTCGAACTGGTTCCGAAGCAACTTCGGGACCTGCGGATGCAACTTTCAAACATTCCTGAGCTGCGCGAATCCTTTACTTTTCGCTCCGCCGGAGTGATGACCTTACCATCATTCTTGAGCCGATGGAGTCTAGGGTTTTTGTGGAGGGTAGAATGTCGAGGGTCGAGGGTCTAGAAAATGACAGATTTTTCTTCGAGCGAGTAAAAAACATTCATTGCGAATTTTATAGGCAATTTTCATGTCGGAACCTCGTGTTCATGTTGCTCATACAAAGCCTTTGAGTAGAACGCAAAATTTGACCGAGTCACGCTAGAGATGTACTGTCACAATAGCTATTTTTAATAACAGTGCAAAGCGCTATTGACGCAACAACCACACCTACTTATGTAGACTTAGCGATCAGTGGAGCCGAAACTTAGCTTAATGCGGGACGAGTCTTCGGGAAGATACGAGTGCTTACAATTGAATAAACTTCGTTCGACCTTTATCGTACTGTATGTACGTAATATTAGCTATCTGAGAAAAATCTTTGAAGTCTTTGAAGATTTGTTCGTTGCGGAACTAAGAGAAACTTACTCTCGGTTAGTTTTTGCGGTGGTTTGAGCGATAAAAGATGACCGTGCTTTTGGCGAAAAATTAAATGAATCGAAAAATGAGCACACAGAAAAATGGGGACACAGAAATTGAACATCAATACCCCCGCTCTTAAACGACGCAAAGGCCTTTAATAACCTGTTCCAGGCGTTCAGATGCTGGTGAGCGAGTTAAATAGTACGTGGCGTTCGCCTTGTTTTCCCCTCCTCAAATTTTCGCCCGCTCCCAGTCATTTGAACGCCTCGAACAGGCTAAGCCCTGAAAGACTATTTCAAGAAAGTCCATGTCTTAAACTAACCACTATAATACGAGCGTTGTGAACTGTTTCAACCAAACGTTTTTCAAATGCGACAAAATGGGTGACTTTTCACCAACTGCAAGCTTTCTCTTTACCTGTAATATATCCTTGAATTACTGGTACGGTAGATCTTCCATGGAATCTGTTTAAAGGGCTACCGCTTCGCTCAAGAATCTCCCTACGATGGCCAATCCACGCAGTGAATAACTCGTCCTGAGAGAGGATTTATTGTCCTGTCTAAGCAAACGCATTTAAAGCTTCAGTAATTCGTAGAGGGCAACTAGCAAAGGACAAAAGCGAAGAAACACGGCCAAAAGATGCAAAGTGTGACAGGTTTATTTGTCTCCTGATTGCCTACACTCCTCTCATTGATGCCGTAAGGAAAAGACAGCTCTTAGTAAAGGCTATAAGTAAATCTACGTCTTTTTTCGACCCTCGACGCGATATTTCGAGATACGAGGCAACAAAAAGAGGAAATGCGTGTATTAACCCACGGGCATTTCTGTAAATTCCACAAAGGTGGGAAATCTTGTGGTTAAAGCTAAAAAAAGAAGCATCTCTTCCAGAAAGACTATAAATGAATGTACGGTTTTCCCCCAGACATTTTCCCCTCGACCCTAAATCCTCGACAAAAGCCTACACTCGAGCCGGTGCCGTCATAAAGCTTTCTGGCTATAAGCCAGTAAGCTCAATAACTACGACGGAATTAACGTATTTACGTTAGCCCACATTTAACTGTAAATACGATGCTCGTAAACAAGTGAGTAACGTTTACACGGACAACTTAAGAATAAAATTGATTTTCGTATGAAGATCCTGCTGTAGCTTGTATTTACTGTGGCTTTAATGAAACGTGACACCAAATATGGCACAGGCAATCAGTACTTATCTCAATTATAAGATGTTTGATCCAAACTGGCACCTAGCTACAACAATTTTCACTGATCGTATTCCTCTCTTAGGTACTTATATTGCAACGTTACACTTTGTCAATTTTTTTCACATACTTGTGTTATTAACTTGATAAATGTGTCGAATTTTACAGAACTCCTTGAAGAAAGTGATTGCTATGAACAGGCTAGCTGTTTTGGCGGGGAAAAAGGATGGTGGAGTGTTGTCGGCAGACCTCCTTCAGGTAAGAATGCTTCTCTCCTTCGTGCCAGTAATCGATGTCTAGTTCAGCGGCTTGCATTTAATTATCACAGCTTAATATTTGTATACACTTCATGATTTTAAATCTGTTAAATATATTAGCTTTTAACATTTAAAAGACTATAATTACAGCTTAAAAGAAAATGTGCCACAAAAAAAATAAATGCCCTAACTGTGTAATAAGTAAACATTAGTTGTTTTTTTTTTTATTTAAAGCACTTGTTGTCTTGTAAAGTAATAAAATAGATGCTAAGTGCACAGAACTTAAGTGTGAGGCATTGTTTACAATAAGTAACTCATTAAACGCAGTTAATAAGATTCAAGAGTTAGGGCCTGTTTACATGGAGGTGGGAACCCCATGTAGGTGAGGTAACCCACCTGTCCAAATAATCTCTCATTTTAATGTGATCACGTTTACATGTTAGGTGGGGTAACCCGCCACATATTACCTCACCTACCTGGGTTCCCCCACCCTCCTGTAAACAGGCCCTAACTTGCACTACACAATGTAACCTTCACCAGGAGGCACTTATTTGTAATACACAGTGTCTAGAAGTGTTGATACCATGACATATTTTAGAAGGAATTATGATGACTCCAGTCCACCGTCGCTTTAATCGTGTAGCGATATTATGTGAGGTTTTTCTTGACATTTTTCTAATGCCTAACAATGACTTGTACACCTTGTTTGGGGCCGGCACAACTGTGATATATGTCGAACAACTTTGCATGGAAGCGTAGCCTCTGTGATCTATAAAGAACTAAGGAATTTTGATTTATGGTTCAAGTCTTCTGAGTCGTGGGTAAATCTTGGTCAGCATGAAGAGCTGCGTTTTATCACCGCTTCCGTGTTATCAATTTTTGATAATACGGTAAAGGTTCGTCCCTCAGGCAATTTTGCAGTGGGCCTACTCAAATTTTCCACATAAGGTACTAAAGAAAGAATGCTCGGCTTAAGCTTGATGGTATTAATGTTCTTGCTTTCACCGCAGAGTGACTGTTCAGATACATCAGATAGTGATTCAGAAATGCCAGATCAAACTAACCTTAAGACGGCAAAAACACGAACAAATTCACAGTTGCTACAGGACAGAAGTTACAAACATTAAAGAAGCACATCTTTCGGACGCCAGCTTCCGTGAATAGTTTCCTTGGATGCCTTACAGTTAACCACCCCACTTCGCGACACAGCATAGATAACTGTCTCAGAGAGGAGTCGCTAGACGTCAGGCCAGCAACACCAACCCGGGGTTGTTGCAGGGGGGGGGGGGGAGGGAGAGATCAAAAGGGTATGCTTAATTTCATCGAGAACGAAAGGGTGTTTCAGCATTTGATAACGTGGCTATGAGCTTGCTTGGTTTAATAGTCATAAAAAAGGAACAGACCTCGAAAGTGAATAGGCCATTCCCGAGTTCCCCCTGGCTTCTGTATGAAAACGAGGTTGAGTGCTCAGCCTTTCATATGGAAATGATTTTTCACAAGAAAGGTTTTGCACTTGGCCTCATTTTGAAAGTGTGGGTTTTTTGAACTCGGAAGTGGCCTATTCTTTTAATTCGATTTCAATAATCAAATGAATGAATAAATAAATAAATCGATTTGAATTTAATTATGTGGTTGATACACTAAGATTATGCTAAGGGAATTTATGGAAAGAAATTTTCAAATTTCATATCTAAAATAACAAGAAAATTCACTGGATTATGCACACTAATCGGACAGTGCCAGCTGAGAATAGATTGCTATAGTTGATCTATTAAACGAAAGTAAGTTAATAGCATCAATTGAATCTTTGGTAAAATCGTATTGAGAGTCGTTGTCCAATAAAATAACATGAACGTTTTTAACTTTCGCGTGCTGTCTTCCTCCTTGTGTGTGTGGCTTTTTTGTCACCAACTATTCTTTTAAGGAAATCGTTTTGCGTCGGTTGAATTGGACTACTTTTATTCACTTTAATTTGCAAATATACTGCAAATTCATAGAATGTTATATACAGATACCCTTGTTCTGAGTATCAAACAATACAAAATAAAATATTAACAGACCCAAGGTGGGTATCTTTATAAAAGCTGTTTTTTTTTTTGTTTGTTTGTTTGTTTGTTTTGCTTCAGAAACTTTATTTATACAGTTATGTACAATTACAGCGAAATTCATTGTATCGCGTTGCGCATAATACAAAGTTAGAAGGGATTTTGGGTTTTTCTGCTCCGTCAATCATTTTAAAGAAGGCGGGGTTAATGCAAATCACAATATAATGCTCGTCCAGCTTGGCTGAGAATGACTCTAGACTGCTCAAGAATAGCGAAGGAAATCGCGATGGTGAGTGGATTTTTTTGTCGAAGGAGGAAGGCAAACGTTGCATTATTCTTGCAAGTGACAAGAATAAGAAAGATCAGAAAAATCTGCGAAGCAAACTTAACAAGTCGATTGTTGCCAGAAACAAAACGGATCGAAATCTACCAATCACGAATCACAAACCATGACTTTATGACTTTTTGAACTCTTGCAAGTAAACATTTGTTTCCTAAGAGGTCCGCTTGGATGATAGACGGAACAGAAAAACCCAAGAGTTACAAAACGCACAGCGCGATACAACGAATTTCGCTATAACTTGCCTTCAACAAAGTCAAAAAACAGGTCGAAGATCGGGGATTTCTGTTCGAATCTCTTAGTAAAAATCTCTGACCCGTTTTCGACATAATTCTCAATTCTGTTGTTAACTTCAGTAGTGAGATAAATGATGGTACCAGGGGTAGTTTTATATATTTGGCTGATATATGCACTTTTGGACTTGACCTTGGGAATCCGGGTTGAACCAGTTTTGGGCGGTTTGTCGAGGCTTAAAGAGATGGCGCCTGATACTAATATGCCGATGGGTGCGTTCAAATGAAAATAATATGATATATAGTAATAGTATGAAGACTAATCATAATGAACTTATAAGAAGATTATTGCCTGGAGTTACTGATGATAAACTGCGAAACTTAGTTCGAGTACGGGAAGAAGCAAGACGCCCTATTAGCTGTAGTTATGGTTACAAAGTGGTTTGCTGTTATGATGATAAATATACAAAACCGGTAAAAATATACCGAGGTGAAGAAGTAAAAAAGTTCATGGACGAAATGTTAAATGAGGTACAATACTGTGAAAAAATCATAATCAAAACCAAATTCAAGAAACTATTGAAAATGAGCAGTGAGGATGAACAATATTTTAATGCTGCGAGAGAGTGCCATATTTGTGGCAAGAAATACACTAATAAAGATATCCGTGTAAAAGATCATTGTCGTATAACAGGTCAATACAGAGGATCTGCACATCAAGACTGTAACTTGAAATTAAGAATAAACCCAAAAGAGTACAAGCTACCAGTTATTTTTCATAATCTCCATGGGTATGATTCCCATTTTATAATGCAGGAGATAGGAACAATGGGAAAAGAGTATGAATTAAATGTCAACTGTATTCCCAATAATATGGAGAAATGTATGGCTTTTATGCTAGGCAGACATTTAGTATTTTCGGACAATTCTCAATTTATGTCCAGTAGCCTAGATTATCTTTCAGCCAATTTACCAAAAGACAAATTCAAGTATACAAGTGATGTATTCAAAAAGGAGGAATTAGAATTAATGACCCAAAAAGGTGTCTCCATATCACTATATGGATTCTTTTGAGAGTTTTGATGAAATCCAACTGCCACGCAAAGATGATTTCTTTGGCCAGCTAACCCAAGATGCCAAAACAGAGGAACAATACTGTCATGCCATAAAAGTTTGGGGAACATTTAATTTACAGACAATGGGTGATTATCATGATTTATACTTGAAGTTTGATATTTTACTATTGGCAGATGTTTTTGAGAATTTCAGAAGTACATGTTTGCAGTATTATAAATTAGACCCGTGCCACTATGTTACATCACCAGGATTGAGTTGGGATGCAATGCTAAAAATGACAGACATAAAATTGGAGTTAATGACTGATATTGACATGTTCCAGTTTGTAGAAAAGGGAACGCGTGGAGGTATTTCATACATCGCCAACCGATATGGGGAAGCAAATAATAAATACATGAAAGAGTACAACAAAGAAAAACCCAGCAAGTATATTATGTATCTGGACGCTAATAATTTATACGGTTACGCGATGAGCCAGTATCTTCCAAAGGTGGATTTAAATGGCTTACAGAAAAGCAAATTGATAAGATTATGAATAAGACAATATTCCCTGATAATAAATTGACGTTGATTTGGAATACCCTGAAGATGTACATGAAATGCATAATGATTATCCCTTAGCTGCAGAAAAAAGGAAGGTAACAAAAGATATGCTTTCACCATACTGTAAAAATATCCAGGAAAAGTTTGGAATTACAATTGGGCAGGTTGCAAAATTAACCCCAACTTCTAGCAGAAAAGAATAATTATGTATAGCACTACAGGAATTTGCAACTTTATCTATCTCTTGGTCTAAAACTTTAAAAAGTACGCAGAGTATTAGAATTTGATCAGAGCCCATGGCTGAGACAATACATTGATTTCAATACACAGAAGCGTGCGGGTGCAAAAAATGCATTTGAAAAGGACTTTTTCAAGCTTGTGAATAATAGTGTTTATGGCAGAACTTAAGAAAATTTAATAAAGCGTGTTGATGTAAGATTGGTGACTGATCAAAATAGGTTATCCAAACTTGCAAGCAAGCCAACATATGTTAACAGTAAAATATTCAACGACAATCTTGTGGCGGTTGATAAAATGAAAGAAACACTAAAACTCGATAGACCAGCTCATGTTGGAATGTGCATTTTAGATCTTTCAAAGACACTCATGAATGATTTTCACTATAATTACATTAAAAAGAAATGCAATAACAAGACTAAATTATTATTTACAGATACAGATAGCCTTTGTTATGAAATAGAAACACAGGATATTTATGAGGAGTTACGGCAGGATAGAAATTTGTTTGACAACAGTGATTATCCAAAAGACAGTGAATGTGTTGATTCAACAAACAAAAAAGTTATCGGCAAATTTAAAGATGAAGCAGCTGGTATGCCTATTGTAGAATTTATTGGACTCCTCAGTAAAATGTATTCACATGTCAAAGAAAACGGTAAAAACGAGAAGACAGCAAAAGGTGTACGAAAATGTTATAAAAAAGAATATCAATCATGAGAATTATAAAGATTGCTTATTAAATCGTAAACAAATGCTACACAGTATGCACACAATTAGGAGTTTACCAGTTGAACAAAATATCGCTTAGCTGCTTTGATGATAAACGGTATATACTTGGGGATGGAATTACCAGTTATGCGTATGGGCATAAAAATATATCAAAATAAAAATCTATATATAGTATATAGTAATGTGTACTGAAGAAATTCACCAAATGTTGATCCAGGAAGATGATGCTATTAATTGCATCTTTTGTTGTATGCAGATTCAAGACCCAGGTAAGCCTAAGAGATATTTCTGCTGTAGTAACATAAATATAATCAAAGAAAGACATCTCGTGTGTAAGAACTGTGGCCAAGTGCGTGATTATTTAACAGCAGACGAGTATGTGGATTTTTATGAAAACAGACATAGTCTGTATACCACAGAAAATATCATATCATGGATGATATTGCTCAAAAGAATAACATCCAAATCGGATATTATAATAAAGAGAATATTCTGAGAATATTTAAACTGATTGATCAAAATTCACTGGAAGTTAGCACTGCCGGAAACGCATGATTAGTGTTAATTTTATTCTCAAGCAATTATTCGACACTCAAGGAATAGAATACAAGTTTATTCCTCTCACAAAATCAAGGAAGACTTTGGATTATTACAGCCAGTGGTGGGCTCAAAGGAGGATATTAATTAGAGTTAGTGGTGAGGTAGAGAGGAATTGTTTCCCATATTGTTCTTCAAATTTGGTCACTAATGGACAGAAATCTATAATTGTATCATCAAGAATATCAACCTCTTTCAAAGAGTCCCGTTTATTAAAGGGCCCACCTCGGAGTGCAGTTTTGAGATGGGCTAACATTTTCTGATATGTTGTATATGCATATTTGCTCATTTCTATTTTACGTTTGTAGTTCTTAGTTTCACAAAATGTTTAGAGTAATACACCGGCGCCTGTTACAGAACCTATAATAATGGGATTGGCTGTAATGCCGCCAGCTACGCTACCAATAATGACTAAACCAGCTGATACGATATTAGAAGCCAGATTGACCTTTTTGTAGTATTTATACGCTTTTTGATAACACCAATATCTATAGTGGTAATATTTATACAGCTCTTTAATCTCCTGTATGTCTTCTTTTGTTTTGTTTTTTTTGTCAATATGATTTAAGTTAAATATACTCATATATTATTAGTTTGGACAATTTCTAAAACATATGACCCGTTTAGCTTTTCCTGTGACATTATTTTATGATACTGCAATGGGATCTAGGTCGTAAAAGTTTGGAGAATATATTATTGTATGGATCACTGTATCTTCTGATGATATTTTTAAAATTTTTTCTCCCACTTGACATGGGATTTGATTGTTGTATTAGAGTTGAGGCGTAATTAGATATTGCCACTTTTGTTATGCCAGCATTACTATTTTCAGTCATCCAAATTACAACTTTTTTGTTATTGAAACTCTTTAGTAAAGTGATGGGAGTTTCACCAGAATTAATAATCAGAAATAATCTTTTTGATGTAGTATCATACCTCAATCTTGGCCTGTCTATATAATTTTTTACCTGGAACTCAATCATAAATCTTCTATTTAGCCACAATTGCATAACAACACATAATGTGAAATTTGGACTGTGTGATAATGTTAAAGCTAGTGCTTGTCTTTGAAACCTTAGTCCATTAGCTTCAACATTGCTTATTGTCCTTTGAGGAAAGGTCAAATTGGGATTTATACCAGTAAATGTGATACCTGATGCTCCTAATGTCAGTTTATAGTTACTAGCATCAGTGAAATCATAAAATACCGTAAAATTCGGAAAATAAGCCCCGGGGCTTATACTTTTCAAAGGCCCTTTTTGAGGGGCTTATTTTTGGAGGGGCCTATATTCGGAGGGGCTTATGTACGGAGGGAAATTTGCGTTTCAAAATCGATTGGGCTAGCTTGTAGTGGCAAGGAAATTTAACATTTTTGCTTTGTTTTGCTTTGTATTCGTGGGCAAATTCCAAGTACAAGCCCCTGGGTGGCCTAAAATTTGGATGGGTGAGTTAACGGAGGGTTTTTTGCGTTACGATTTTGGGGGGCTTATACATGGAGGGGCTTATTTTCGCAATTTTACGGTAACTCAAATATTTCCCTATCCACATTACTCTTTTTTTAAGGGTCCAATTTTGTCTCCAAATCACTAACCATTTTCACAGTTGCCGCACTGTTCCTGAGGTTTATATCCAAAGCAATATTCAGTACCCTTTTTCGGTTCATATTTATGGGCACATTGTAAACCACTTGTGTGGGTTGTATATCAGTAGTATAGGGCGCACCGGTTACTCCATTTTTATCATCTTAGTAGCTTTAGTAATCAAGCGTGTTTAGCGTGTCTTACCCAAATTGCACGCTAAGCGTGCTATAATTCGCACACTTACTGTGACATATGGCACGCTACAGAAAAACAAAAGGTCTAGCGTGTTAAATTTACCAAAACAAAGGCAAGTGTGTCCGTCTTTGTTTTTTCAATTTAATATGCGCATATCCGTGATCTACGGCACGCTAAGAGTGTCGTTCAAGCGTGTCGTGAGCTGCTTTCACCTTTAGCATCAAATTCCTGTGGAGGGTCACATATAAGTAGTATAGGGCGCACCGGTTACTCCTCCTTTTTGCGCAGGAATCTCATCAGCGTGCGCAGGAATACATTAACTAGGTGACGTCATAGGCTATTGTCTTGACCTCATGAATAAAATGCTGTGGTATCTCATTAACTTGCGGTGGAATCTCATTAAGTATATCCAGTTTGACGGGTTCATCAATGATGTCATGTTCTATTTTTATCTTGTGGCGGTCATGGTTGGTATAACCGGTTTGACAGGTTTTAGTTATTTTCGGAAGATGATGTCATATGTATTCCGGGGTACTATGATGTCATAGTTGCTTTGATTGGTTGACCAGAATTAGAAAGACGCTCATTGGCTGTCTCGTTTGACGAAGCATTCTGGTTGGTTGCCGTATTTTTTTTTTAGACCTAACAATTGTGTATGAAACGGTACCTTATCTTTTTGTTAGAGGACTTAAGCATGATTGTTTAATTTGCGAGAACACAAAAGAAGCATGAGTCAGATGCAAATTACTACTGGTTAACAGAGCGTGTAACAAGACATCAAGATAAAGTAATTTTATAGAGAGAGAACTGTTTGCAATAGATTGAAATAAAGAGTTTGAGCTCCATTTTTTTGCGTCTGAGTTTTGTTTATAACTGAATTTTTAGTTAGGCAAGCGAACTTGTTTCCTTAGCAATGCGATTGCAAGAGTAATATGCTGAACGGAGAGCGCGCTTTTATTTGGAAGATAGAATAGATTCTACAATCAGGGTTAAAAGAGCCCGGGCAAGTCTAGGCAAGCCTATTGTTCCTATTGTAGTAGAGCGACGCTCATTAGTAAACCTATCCACTTCATTATATATGGAGGAAGGCACTTAATTAGTATGCAGAAAATCCAAATTAGTATGCGGGAAGGCAGTGAGCAGGCTTTTATGCCGTTCAAACAAGAAAAAAAAATACAACCAGAATGCTTCGTCAGCCAATGAGCGTCTTTCTAATTCCGGTCAACCAATCAAAACAACTATGACGTCATAGTACCCCGGAATACATATGACATCATCTTCCGAAAATAACTAAAACCTGTCAAACCGGTTATACCAACCGTGACCGCCACAAGATAAAAATAGAACATGACAACATTGATGAACCCGTCAAACTGGATATACTTAAAGGGCAACTCTCGCGTAGGACAACATTTTTCAGAAACACCTTGCAAATGTTTTTCTCATTGTAATACCATCAAGAAACATATCTTCAGCGATCTATTTGGCTCAGAAATCGAGATTCAAAGTGTTAAAATTGCCGCTTACTCGAACTTCCGCCATTAACGCTTCGATTTTGCCTATCACGTGACGTGACGTCACAGGTGTGGAACAACAGATGATGATCTCGAACATGGCTGACTGTAGTTCTTCAAGTGATAGCGCTACCTCTTTGTCCGATTATTCGGTTCTAGAAAAACTTTTAGAATGCGAAGTATAAGGCAGCCCTTCACGGAAATTCAACCCCGGCGTTTTGAGCCGCCTGGAAGATCGTCCGAAGCTGATGAAGTTCTTGCGTCGCCAGAAAACATCGAGCCTACTACTCGCCCGCTGCGATCTCGATAGTGAAGAATGGTGAGTGCCTAGATGGTTTTGAACAATTATTGTGTACAGTGCGATCCGTAAATCGCATGATTTCATCAATGCTATGAATGCTTCAAATTGTAAAAGGAAAAGGACTAATTAAACACGCATTTTTTTTTGTATACTGAGCGTTTATAATTTTAGATCATTGTTTTCATATGTACAAGTAGTCGAAAGCGTACCTTCCCCTTCTAACGACAACTGGAAGTGATAATCTGGGCAAGTTGTCTCAGTGTAGTTTTTTTTTTTTAATTTTTGCTTTAATCCTGGTTTTACAAAAAGCAGTGATTTATATCGGAAGCAATAACTACGCTCTCGTAATTCGTTGACTGCAACGCAAATAAATTTCCATATCTTTGCCCCTTGACAGCCTCTCATGTTCGACTCGTAGAGTGCCTGCACTTTAAAATTTGTCTCTTTTGTTGTTATACAGATTGTTATACATAATAACTGAAAGGCGCTGTACAGTTGTTTTCCTACAAGTCGTTCACTTACTTTTACTGTGTCTTGCTCTGTCAATGAATTTGGTTCAGAAGTTATTATTCTAGCTTCTGTGTATCCTGATGTTATTATTAAGACAATTTAAAGTTGGGATGAGATACACCTCCATACCCATGTGAACTAACTGCTTGCATAAAACGTTTCTGCTCCCCAGTATATGATTTTCGAGGTTGGGACATGTCGTATTCAATTAAGTTTTTGTCTGGAGCACAACAATGGTTATGTTAACTACAATAATATTGCATTTGATGAGATATAACTGCAGGAACTTCTATTATAATACACCCAGTATTGAAAACTTGTACATATTTGAAACTATTTTGTGGTTATGGGCAGGAGATAGTATGATGAAGCCATAAACGTTAAAGAGTGAATAAGCTCAAAATTGTCTTGACTTATGGCAGTTTGATAATTTTCTGGGTGCAGAATGAAAAGGTCAATATTCAACACTTGTTCTGTTGCCCTCCATTAACCGACGTTCAATATTTATGACTAAAGAAAATAACTACTATTGGATGGGGGGAAAATATCTGCTTCCAAGAGGTGGCTGTTGTAAAACGTAAATATTTGGAGGCAGTTGAAGTTAAAAATACGGAGGAGCCTCCTAGAGGAGTATAGTGGAACACCCAGAATTCCAAGCAGTTTGTCTGAATTACTGGGTGTTACGAGCTGCATGGCAATACAAGCAGCAGCATGGTGCCTCGGCATATGAAGAATCAGATCATAAAAAAAGCAGGCACATTGCCTACAGGCAATTGGTAAGGTGATACTGGGGCTCTCTTGGTAGGGACACAGGAGTTACATTACCGTCCTTGATTCCTGTGCAGTTAAGTGCATACGACCTCATTTCCAGGAGCCTGAAAGGTTGGAGGATGAGATGGAGTTCACAGGATTCCATTGTGCAGGGCCGAGTTGTTCAAAGCTGGGTTAAGATAACCCAGGGTTAGTGCAAGATTTGAATTAAGATTTGAAAGCTTAAAAAGCAATTCAGTTTTAATTCTTTTTGTCCACAAGTTGATGATTGGAGGCTCTAAAAATAAGAGAGAAAATTATCCGAGAAAATGCTTTTGAACACAAGAAAAAGAAACCAGGGTTAAATTTAACTCCGGGTTAAGCGCTAACCGGCCTTCGAACAACTGGGCCCAGATGAATAAATATACCATGTATTGCAAATAACCCTACTGTATATAAAATATGATGCAATTTTCTCACTCACCACTGGAAGACTGGGCTAGAGCAACTTTGTTGCCATTAAAATGATTGCTACCCAGCAAACAGTGTCAACAATAATTGTTGGAACTAAAAAATCTATAAGACTACATGGTCTCTTAAAGTCCAATGGTGTCAGTTTGTGGGAAATACATAATTCTTCTCGACTATTTGCTCACAGCTTCTGTAAAATAATGGCGGATTAGTGTTTTGACTAATAACATGTCACCCTTTTTTTTCCAGCACGTGTGATTGTTAACTGGGAAATAATGTACAGGTTGAAACTTTATATCTTAATAATAAAATGGTATTTTATTGTTCATTGCTGTATATCTTTAGGTTATAATGTCGATATAATGGGAAATCCTCATTTTTAAATTAGAGTTCACAAATGGATTGTTTCCATCTTGGATATTTTAATTGATAAGGCAATAATAATAAAGAAAACCGGTCACAGTTTATTAAGTGGACCATACAGTGCATGGTCATCCAAGTGACTAATTGCAGTAGTGACCTAGCTTAGCCTAAACTACAAAGAATCAAAACATTGCAGGGCATTTTTTAGTTGACTAGGCTGGAAACATTTTATCTGCTAACGAAAGAACCCATAGCCTCATCTCTGTTGGGCCTCTCTTTGGATGCAGCAAGTAGTGTAGGGGTATTCAGTTGCAGGTTCAACATGTAGTTTTTTAAAGCCCTTGAATTTTCTTAATAGCCAGCAAAGACTTTTAGTTGTGGTGCTTGAGCCATAACCTTCAACAAAAAGGTTCATACTGCAGGAACCTTGCCTAGTTCTTTCTCCTTTTTCACTCCCGTTATGGATCGCATTTTTCTCCTTGGTATTTTCCAAAAGTACTGCGTCGGGGTTAATAATTTCTTTTTTCCTTTCTTGTGAGAAGTCCCAAAGGGAAGTATTGCAAAAGAAGCGTGACACGCGTGGCTATCAAGGCAGTTTTACAGTGTTCGCGGGTTGGACGGGTACAAAGTACCACTAAAGATAATGAAGCAATCCTATTTTAATCAACTTTTTTGAACTGTTTTCATTTCTTTCCATCCTTAAAAGGCCCATTACATGTAATTTTAGCGTGTGTGCAGGTTTTGCATGGAATGACGCTACAATCTCGAGAGCACATCTCGAATAACTACATTCAAAATGATGATCATAAAATCGCAATTTTCGGCGAGAAGTGAGTTTTATTTCGCGTGTTTAGAAGCAAAGGTAAATGGATGGAACCTGCAGATTTCAGACAAGAGAACAACACACTTAAGTGAAAACACAAAAGGCGCTATAGAATCAGGCCGGTACGGCGGTCTGTGACGAACTTCTCTTTAAAGATGCGAGTATTTCCCGGGAAAAAATTAAGTCGTTTTCGAGGAATGAAGGGCATCAACACCCATCAGGTAACATTAATGGTTGTATCAGAATTTTAAATCTGCTATAGGAAAGATGTTCTTTGTATTATACGTAGCAGATTAGGAGCTTAGTTGTTTACAATTATTGACCTCGGGTCGATAAATGTCTCACGCGACTTCAAAAAATAAAATACCCTAACAAAAAAAATACAGAAAAAATCTAAATCACCCGCATCTGATGCCCGTGTAAATTTAAAAATTGGAGCCATCATCGAAATGCTTTTCCTGGACGTTAATATGACAGTAGAGGCTCTATTTCTCCTTTATTTTCAAGAGAAATTTGGTGCGTTTTTCTCTTATAATCTTCACTTGGCAATCCGTGTTCCACACGTGTGACGTAAAATCACGTGACTAACCTGAAATCCGGATGTTTTCAAAATGGCGGCAAAAATCGAGTTTTCGAAAAATTATAAAAAAATAAGTTTCGCAGATATATCCGAAATTTCACCAAAGAGAGACATAACATGCCATTAGGAAACCATAGAGAACTTAACAAACAGGGGTAATTTTCCCGAGAGTTGCCCTTTAATGAGATTCCGCCGCAAGTTAATGAGATACCATAGCATTTTATTCATGAGATCAAGACAATAGCCTATGACGTCCACCTAGTTAATGTATTCCTGCGCACGCTAATGAGATTCCTGCGCAAAAAGGAGGAGTAACCGGTGCGCCCTATACTACTTATATGTGACCCTCCACAGGAATTTGATGCTAAAGGTGAAAGCAGCTCACGACACGCTTGAACGACACTCTTAGCGTGCCGTAGATCACGGATATGCGCATACTAAATTGAAAAAACAAAGACGGACACACTTGCCTTTGTTTTGGTAAATTTAACACGCTAGACCTTTTGTTTTTTTGTAGCGTGCCATATGTCACAGTAAGTGGGCGAATTATAGCACGCTTAGCGTGCAATTTGGGTGAGACACGCTGAACACGCTTGATTACTAAAGCTACTAAGATGATAAAAATGGCTTGGGTTTTCAGCGGATTTAATCAGCATTGATAACTGGTCGAAGTGAATCAAATATACCAGTTGAGACTGCTTTGGAATTTGATAGTAACCGTAGCCATTTGAAAATCACCACTTAATGGTCGTCTGTAGCCTGGAATTAACGCGAGATCAGTGTAAACCAAATTATTCTTCCGGCTGTCGGCTGTTGACCGGAATCGCAAAGAGACCTGCTATCGCATGCGAAGCACGCCATGCTGAGACGAACGAAGGTAATTGAATCGGAGAAACAAAAACTGTCTCGAATTTTCTATAGGTTGAGGAAGTCTAACCATTTCTAGATGACCGTTCCATGCATGTACAATCAGTTCAAAGCTTATCTAATAAATTCTTACGATTTTCTGAAGTTTAATTTTTTCCATTTCAGTCCCCAGGTTAAGCTATTTTTCGTAGAGAAAGGAATCCTAAAATTTTCGGAACCGAAAATACGATAAAATTCTCACTTTCCTAAAACTTTCAGTTAGAAGGTAAATTTTTCGAGAAAATAATGCTGAAGCCCTTGTAATTTCGAAAGACTGAAGTTGTCTTGGCTTGCGTGGACCTATTATTTTCAGAGAGAGAATTGGCCAACGACAACACGGCAGGAACTTTTGGCTTCGAAAAGCTTAATGAAGAAAAGATGCGATTTCTGTCATCAAACTTGCGCCATAAATTTGATTTGATTTTGTAGACTATTTCTTTAGAAATTAGTTTCTATGTAAAAATTTGGTTGTAAATATAAAAGCGACCGTTTTTTCATGTCTTATCTTAAATTCCGCTTTGTTTTAATTTAGTCCCCAAGGCACTACGAAGTTTCAGGAGGGTAACAAATCCACTCGTGCATCAACGTAAAATAGGCATTTAAAAGACGCACTAAACTAGCGCGACATAATAAAAAATTATTTTCGCGCCGCTTAAATAATAGCCTGCTACACAGCCGTTTTCAGTGGAAGGAGCGTTGCGTGACGAAACTAAAACGGCCGTGTAGCAGACTACTTTAAGACACTTAAATAATTGTAGGCCTTAATACTTCTTCCGAACTTCTGATGACGCTAAATCGGTCGCCGTAACTTCATAGCGCGAATGTTTGTTTAGATGGTTGTAAAACAGACGGCAACCACAAGAAAGACAACAGGATGATTACGGAATTTGGAAAATAGGACTGAAGCATACGCGATGTAATATTTCAAGAAGAACAAATTTGCATACATTATTTTAATACCGGTTTCCCTTTTTGTGTGATTGCCGACCGGATCAATTAAGCAACATTGAAACCGTTTTGGAATTTTGGTACATCTAGAAAAGCAGGCTGGTTTTCATTTGATCACTACGATCCTTGCAATCGCTAAAAAACAAATACAATTTAGCGATCCTGGCTCTTGATGATTTCTATTTGATCGCTGCGATTGCTGCGATCGGCGAGAAAGTGACTTAAGTCCGAAAGATCACTGTTTCTGAGAAAATCGCAAATGTGTTTTAAATTAAGGAAAGTTAAGATAACCTTTGCACAGCTTCGTCAGTAAACAATTCTGGAAAGAACTTTGATTTTGCAATGCTAATAAAGTTCTACCCATAAATCCAGTAGGTCCCACCGTTCACTGTTTATACTTTTCAAGCGACAAACTTTTTCTTTCTCGATAGTTACCAAAAAAGGGTGCCGTTCATAATCATTTACGGTTCCTTTTTGTACAGGAAATTTCTTTAGCTTATAGATAACACGCCTTGCGTGCTTTTGCGCACACTGAAAGCGTGTTGTGCTTTTTTGCGCGGAGCTTTCGTTTGAAAACTTTAACACGCTCTTTTGTTCGACTTGCTCACGCTTAATTGTCTCAAGCGTGTCCTCTGAAACAAAAGAAATTGCTAATGAGGCAAGATTGCAAGCGTGCTAAAGCGTGTTAAAATAAATTCTTTTGTTTTAAAGTGAAAGCGTGTCGTGCGCGTGCTTTCACCTTTAGCATTAAAATCCTGTGGAGGGTCACATATCAAATGCTGTATGAAAATCATCTGTTTTGTGAGGATCAATTGATGATGTTTTTCCGTAAACGCCATAAGCGATGATCCAGTTTTTTGTCCAATTTGCTGGATACGTATTGAGATCATTACCCACTTGGGTTATATTAACTTAAAGATGTAGGCTGTAAAGCGGATCTGATGCAATGTTTTGAAAGTTTACAATTATTTTGATATAATACATGTTCAACATTTATTATTTCTGTATATATGAGAAAACTTTTTTCAATTGATAACCCCTGTGATATGGTTTTATCAATTGTAGCAACTGATTTGAGCCAGAATTGGTAATCTGCATTTTAATACACAGAGTATCATCTTTGTCTTTATCAAGTGAATAACAATTGATTCCCATTTTATACGCATATCCGCCTTTCGGATCCTTTCTAATGGTAACTTTATGATTATATATTATCCCAAAAGATCAGTCCATTGTAATTTATTAGTTATAAAGTACTTGAATTCATTGTTCTGGTGGCTTGGTTTAATATGAGATTTTTCCAAATACTGGTTATTAATAGCATCTGTATCATCAGTGAGGTCTCCTAACTTTATGATCTTATGTTTATTCATATTTAATCTTGCCCTAACTTGCGGGTTCCCTTTCTCATCAGGCCAAAGTTTCATCTCTTCATAATTTAGTAAGCTATTGTTGTAAATAGTTGGTTGAGTGTTTTTATACAACATGCCTGTTATATGACCACCGGTCAGTTTTTAAAAGTTAGTATCAACGTAAGTTTTGTTAATAGCATCCCCACTGGCTGTGGGTGCGGGTAATATTAGACATATTTAATGTTCCAGCCATAACTCCACTGGACTTATCCAGGAATTTATTTTCTGACCATA
Organism: Porites lutea; assembly: GCF_958299795.1. Lineage (NCBI taxonomy): Eukaryota > Metazoa > Cnidaria > Anthozoa > Scleractinia > Poritidae > Porites > Porites lutea. The sequence continues at coordinate 13,131,140 of NC_133205.1, forward strand.
TTTTTGTGGGTGGTTGATTATCACTATTTGGTTGAGCCACATCATATATCCTATTGTTATTCATATCTAAATTGCCGGTCATTAAACAACCAGAAAGTGATGATTTAGTATCAAGTTGATTTTTTGTTACGGCATCACTGGAATCAGTTCCCTTGGCCATATTTGCTAGTTTTTTATTTACCATATCATAATTCCCATCTGCTGTGAGTTTAAAACCAGTGCTCGATGCACCAGTAGCACCAGGAGGACCAGGAGGACCTTGAGGACCACGTTTTCCTATTGTAAATGATTGGTTATAACTGAGTTGTTGATTGAAAATTCCCATCTATATTATCATATTATGTATTTGCATAAAAGTTTCTTTTGACCGTTTTCATAAGTTTATCAACATATAGGAATGAGTATGGTTGTTTTGTGGCTTTAATGATTATGTATTGATCCTTTGTCACATTCAGCTCTCTAGAAATCATATTTCTTCCATTACTGCTTGAGAAATCATAAATTACCTAATGCCTTCAGTTTAATCTGATATCTTTTTGAGTTTTATAAAATGATGTTGAAAGGTAAATAACACTACAGATTTTGACTCCACTACACAACATCAACAGACAAAACGTAATGGCAAATAAGTTTATTTTGGGACGGCTTGGCGAGAACCAACCCTACAAAGTACTTATGTAAATACAATAATAGGTGATTACTGGTGAATACCTAATGTACAACACTCGTAAACTAGCTTTCACAAAAAGAAAAAACTCGTGCTACAAATGGTCGCTCTTGACCTGAATCACCCAGTTAAGCACGCAGGCTTAGTGCCAGTTAGGCTGCCAGTTATTCTGGGGAAACTAATTAATAAAACTCTGACAACGCATAACTGCCACAGGCAACACGGCAGGAACACAGAGGCTAAGCAAAAGAGAGATCTGCTACAACTGGTCGATCTCGACCTAAATCCCCCAAAGAAGCACGCAGGCTTAGTGCCAGTTAGGCTGCCAGTTAGGCTGGGGAAATTTAATAAAACTCTGATCAACGGATAACTGGGACCGGGAACACTTCAGGAGCACAGAGGCTGAGTGCCAGGAAAACTGGGAATTATCTCCACTAATGTACCCAACAAGGCACGTAGCCCAATAACCAGTAAGGCTACCATAAAAGGCTAGGGCAGGACATTGAAAGTAAACAAATGGATAAGGACCCTGGCTAGAAGTCTGTAACATTGCCTGCAACCTAACTGCATCAAACGAGACTTATGTCGCCTCCTAAAGAGCGGTTCCGGGACAGCTGACCTAGACATATAGAAACTAAATATATCAAGTAAAGGAGCAGGCGCAAAACTGAGATAACTGTACAAGTACATAAAATAAGAAACGGGAAAAAAACTGAAAACTAGCAGAGCTGAGCTACCGCTTACAAACTGAAGTAAATGCGGTCAGACAGAGGCCAGAAAAAACCTGCCCAAAAAAACCCCGAAGGGAAAAAATGCGGGCAGGAAATCTGGGTAGGAACCAAGGCTCAAGCTCAAAGCCCTTCCTACGGGACTTTACAATGTCATCGAGAATATGTTGCTCCTAAAAATAAATAAAACAAAAATAAAGAAAAACCAAAGAGAGGGTGGTTCGTAAGCCTAGATGACGTACACGTGATATACGCAGCCTTATATACCCCCGATATGGCTACCCATGGTGCACCCGGCCTAGTACCCAGGCCCTGTTGTATCTCGTGCCGTCAAAATATTTATTTCTGTCTTCTTCGCGGGCTCATTCGTCAGAAATAACATATTGTGACTCCACTACACAACATCAACAGACAAAACGTAATGGCAAATAAGTTTATTTTGGGACGGCTTGGCGAGAACCAACCCTACAAAGTACGTAGAGTGACAAAGTATTGGGCGAAATGACAAATGAAAGCTCCTAGAGCCCAAGAAACTGAAAGCCTTTTTTGTAGGTCATCATCGGTACACGTCCTTGGCTAGAACGGACTTCCAGCGGCCGAGCCACTGAAGCACACTGTCACCAACCGCATTAAAAGCAGCGGAAGTGGCCCCTCTCGAACGCAAGGAATAAAAAACCAAAAGTGGAAGGGTCAACCCCGAAACTTCTCAGGTCCTTGCGAAAAACCTCCCTTATTGTGGTATAGCTGATAGGCTCGTCCTGGGAAACTAACTTAAAGGAGCTGTTCCCGCGAGACATGGGCCTAAAAATGAGATCCCTGGAGCTAAAGGGATGAAAAAATGGGCAAGGTACAAGCAGGGCCAAACATTTCCGAAAAAATCACTCCGATTCATCGCCCTTACAAAGTTGGTCGTTCTTGCTTTTGAGAACCTTAATGATCATGAAACCCTCATGAAAATATAATTCCCCCTAATTATGGAGACCTCATCAAACCAAAAATCCTTTTGGAAGCACACTTAACCCCTTCAATAATCGGGTTATCCGTGGGAGAGGGGATACCCGCCATGGTATGAGCCCATTTACTACCGTAAACAGCCGAGTCTAAGACGCACGGGGAGTGCGACTCTTCAATGAGGTGTTGCAAATACAAGGCAACATGACAGGGATTGGCAGGACAGGCCCAGGAATGAAGCTTACTGGCAGCAAAACATTTTTACTTGCGAGAAGCACGAAGGTACACCACTGTCGTACTAACGGCCTTTGAGGAGAGAACCGTCGATTGCATTGTAGACTGTCTGTCAGCCTCAGTATTCAACCCTCTGGTGGGAAATTCTGGGGCCCGCGCTAGAAACCAGAGCGGAACATATCTGAAAAGTAATCGAGAATACAAGAAGAAAATGTGAGGAGCACGAAATAAAAAAGAATTTTTAAAAAAGCGAGCTTAAAACACCGGGAAAGGGAAGTGAGAGGAGAGAGGGCGGAAGGGGGGGGGGGGGGGGGGTCAAAAACCTAATGGGTCCAAACCTAAAGGTACGCATAACACGCGTGTAGAGGCACAGGTAACACTTTCCGTCAGGCGGCGTAGACCAGAAGCCCGCCAGGGACGAGGGAGGTCTGGGGCGCCGAAAATAAACTCGAAGCGCTATGACGCCAAAAAATAAAGGCCTGGATCTGAAAACGGAATTACGGGCCTTCCCTGGAACAAATAACTCCTGGAACTTAGGCAATAAAACCCAGTCGGCAACAAAACTATTCCAATGCAATCCATCTCTAGTAGAAACATTCCAGAAAATAGCTGACTTCCATAGGGGAGGAACAAGGGTTCCTGTGAGCGCGGCAGAGCCCAATGTGTCTGATGACTCTGACAATGAGGCAAACCTGTGGGCCAAGCCAGTTGTCGTCCTAACTCCAATTTAGAGCGAAGGCATAAACAGCTTAACAGCCTGGCTGAAAAAATCGAGAGTTAAGCCTAGGCAACTCGCCGTTGTAGCTACAGGCGAACCTATAAATAGTGTAAGGACCTAAGAGGTGATTTAGCCCTTGAAAAACGGAATCGTTGAGGCCGTAACCATCGAAGACCTAAATGATTATATTCAAGAAAGGCCGTAAAACTACAGATAGAACTGGTGACAAATATAACATTAACCTATCATTTATATTGTCAACGTATCGGATTCTCATTCAGATTGACAACAATTACCAATTGGATCTTAGAAATAGTAAATTTGGTGAGTTAATTGGATATTCAGAGAAAACTGTGAATAAAACAGAAACTGGAGATGATCTACCCAATATCACAAATTCCATAGACATGATCTATATTAATACAGATGCCATTACAAACTGCATTTTAAACGGCGTTAACACAAATACATTAGCCGTTATTCCAACTGATAATTTGACAAGAAGTTTCCCATTTACATTTGAACCCAGAAAACTATTGTTTAATGAAGTTTCACAACTAAATATCAGTCAAATGAGATTTTATATCACAGATTCACTAGGACGACCAATTGGTTTAAATAAAATTGACTGGTTTATGACCCTAATATTGCGATCTACACCAGTATAATGTAAATGTAAATATCTTATTATCCACTCCCCACAGGGCTTTTCAGGGATAATTTACAACACTGGTTGGGGGACTTTGCCAGACTGCTTAAGGTGCAGTTTACAAGTACTGAAGGAATGAGTGATGATGCCCCCATATATGAGTGTGAAAGCGAGATAGACCACTACACCGGGAACTACGTGCCCTACTCTTTACGAAGAGTGTGTGGGTTCTTTTAACGTCCCACAGATTTATTACATGTGCGAGGGCTTGTGAGACGGGGCCTACGGTTTATCGTCCTTATCCGAGAAGACTAGAAAGTCTAACCATTTGCAGATGTTATTACAAAGGCAGCACTTTCTCCTCAGTCATTTAAAGACCCTGAGTGTTGGTCCGGCCGGGGTTTGAACCTACGGCCTCCCGCTCAGCAGACCGGCGCTCTCCAAACCGATCTAACCGGGCGGCGGTATATCTAACCCATATACATATACAGAAAAAAATCAGAATTCAAAGGATGTTAAAATGGGTAGATATGTTAAGGGGGCTCGATACAGTTTTTAAGGGTCAATACACCAAAGTTTGGAGAAAGTATTACAGATGTTTTCAAAATAATTGGTAGAAAGGTGTTTGGAAAGACGGCAAAAGAAGCTGCTAAAACAGAAACCAAAAAAAGCTCTTCAGACAGCTGCTACCAAGATTGGTGAATATGCTGGCGAAAAGGCAGGTGATAAAATTATTCAGTTATTAAGCAAAAAGCATAAAAACACAAAAACACCAGTGGCGGCATCTCCAATAGAAAATCCACAAACAAGAGAATTAAGCGATTATGAGATCAATGAAAGAGTAAATCAATTATTATCTGGGGGCCGAATGAGAAAATTTATCTAATCTATTAATATATGAAATCTTTTAGGGATCCAAAATATGTCGAAAGATATGAAGATGTTGTTCTTGACTTAGAAACAGCGTTGAGTACAACTGTTGCAAATAATGCTAATCAGAAAAAAGATGGATATAGAGTTGTTGTTGATAACAGCGGAGAGGTTACACCATTCGATTGGTATAATGCTTGAATCAGTCTTGATTTCAAAGTAAATTTGCTAGCTAATAGAGGAAATATTGCAGTAGCAGATCATAATGGTATTGTAAATGGGTCTTAATCATTTTTAAAACATTTTGATATTAAGTTAAATGGTAAAAAGGTCTAGGATTGTAATGATGCAAATCACGCTGCTAATATTATAAAATTTACTTGAGTATAGCCCAGCTTATGCTGGAGAAACAGCAATTAATACATCAAGATCAGCGGAAGAGCGGGAATTTGAAGTTAGTGGTAGAAATCAGTTAGCCAAAAGACAAGCAGCTTACAATAAAGGTTTTGCCCTTTGAAAAGCACTTCTGGGTACCTCATCCACAGTAAACACTGAAATACCCCTGAACCGATACTCATTTTTCGAAATGTTAGAAGATGAGCTGTTGCCCACCACAAGGGTTGACATTAATTTTGAAATTGAGTCAGATGGTAATCTAATTTGGCAAGCCGGGGCTGATTGTAGGGTGGCTATCAACAGAATGCAATTGTATGTTCCAGGGATAACTTTTAACAGTGAAGGCCAATCATCATATATGAGCCAATATCTTAAAACGCACAAGTGGACTTATTTAAGAGAAAATATTGAAAGATCGAATAGTAGCCGACAGAGATCTCGCCATTTCAGTATTTCAACTGGTATTTCAAAACCCAGGCATGTTTTTGCATTTATAATCAATGATGCAAATATCGATGCCCAGACGGCTAATCCATTCTTGTATAATACATGCTCTGTCTCAACTGACCCAAGGACCTTATCTAATTGTCATCTGGAGGTTGGAAACGGTAACGAATACGTCGAGATTCAATATACACTAACTACTGATATGACACGTGTTTACACATCCTCGGAGACCCAGGGGCGGTCAGTGGGTCGGTAGAAAAGGCGCGACGAAAGTTTTCAAGCACAGGCGGAAAAGCCCCTGGGTACCGACTCTCACCGGACCATTTCCAAACGGTCAAGCGAATGCTGGCGCCTGATTTTGCACAAAAAATGCTTTGTATTATTATGCCCAATCGGCGAACAGTTTCTTTTGAGATCTTCTCGTGAGTTCGTACAAGATTTTCAATTCAATTTGCACTCAGAAAATTCTGTTTCTGACGAATCACAATGGATCGTAAATAACAGGAAGTTTAAGATGCAGCGGCGACGAGAAGTGAGAAAAAGCAATAGCTTGACAAGGCAAAACAACAACTTTGCACGTGCATCACTCTTTTTTTGTACATTTCTTTGCCGTCACTGCACGACTACCACGTGAAAATGCCTAATTTCTCGTTTTGTGAAGGACGTAAACAAGCTATGTCAAAATTTTCTTTCTCTTTATGAACTTGGATGTGGTTGAGAGCAATTCAGCTCCCCAAGAGTTCGCTTGCATTTGACAAAGTAAGCAAGTTGGAATAATCACGTTAGGGGCTAAAAAAAGTGAATTCACCTTTTATGCGACGTTTTCATAGCTGTCAGCTATCGTGGCATCTTTTAAAACTCCCTAATATTTACGAAGACGTGATTGATGCAAACGAGAATACCTGTTGTAAGCTCAAGATTGATTTTTGGAAAAGCGTCTTTAGTTTTCGGGTAGACCGTGAACCAAAGGCCAGAAACAGCAACAATGCTTCCTTCTGGGTTAGTGTACTTACTTCTTTGTTTTATAAGTACAGTTTTCACTCACCATTTACTTCGACTATTTAACGTTTGTCTACTTTTGAAGCGAAAGAATTGATGTCTTTGGAAAATTTCTGCTTTGTTTTTACATGCAATTTACTCTTATGGAGATCGATATTGACTTGTAACCGGTGTAGCATTGTCTCCTCTGATAAGTGTTTGACCTACACTAATCAAACTTTTTGCGTAATGAGCTTCAACAGAAAGTTAATAAAGTTTTTTGGGTGGAATATTTCGAAACTGAGAGGCCATGTTTGTTTTAATTTTTGCGTGGACGTCGCGCGGATCTTAAAGCTCGCACCATACTAGTGCTCAGGCTGCGCACGGCCAATTTACTCTAGGGAGCCACCTTAACTTATCCGAATGCATCCATTGACTGATATCAGCAATACATGATTCCATGGCAGTTATAGCAGCGGTCTCCTTCAAATCATTAGGGACCTTAAGATACTCTGGACGCGGCCGAGGAGGACGTCAGCCGGAAGTGAAATGTTCAATTCTTGGAACTAATTAGCATAATGCCACAGCGTCGACCTGAAGTCGCGACGGTGAAAACTAGAAGTTTGGCCGCCTCGTAAAACGGTGAGTTGGTTTTCTTGTTTTCAGTGCAGAAATTGCTTTTCGTACAGGATTTTCGATCCATTTTACTTCAAGAGACACATTTAAGGTGACTCCACCCAGTTTTTTTGGGGGGTACCATCTTACTTTGAAGCTCTCTGGTATCCCCACCTTTACTTTTATCGTAAGTCTAACACATAGAATGGATAACATATAGATCAATCTACAATATAACATAAAATTTTTGGCGATCGGAGTAAATGTCACGTGGTTATGATGCCACGCCCCTTTGAGGTCTGAGTCGAAAATCTGCCTTTGCCAGCATTTTTTCGTGAAAATCTCTCGGCTACACATAGTGCGCATTAGTGCCTTGCGCTGAACAGAGTTTCACCAAAATCGCAAAGACCCAATTCGAGAAATTCAGTGGTTTCCAAATTTAGGTCATAATTTATGCGAAAATGATAAGCAAACTTTACACGGATTATATCTAATAAACTATGAGATTCATCTCTGTATTTTGGGCATCGTTATAACAGATGGGTCCTTGCAAGTCAGCAAAACAATTTAGGGCCTTGTAAATGCGCGCGATTTCGAGCAAAGCAAACATATAGAAATTATAGTTTTCGCTATTTGTTGACGTTTGTCAGCGTTTATGAGTCAATCTCACGAAAAAAGCATTTTCTTAAAAATTCGTAGTTTTTTTTCCTTCAAATTTTTTCAGGGCCACAATTGATTTACTGACTACCTGGACTCTGAATTTCATGGTCATTGAAAAACTGTGACATTACCTTCTATAAGCCCAAACTTGAGTAAACATTGAAGATTTGTAGCGTTTTGGCTGAGTTTGTGCTTTGGGAGTTGTCTATTGTTTCTAGTCTGTCATTATACAGCATTCTTGTTCAGCACGCGTGCAATGACCACGCTTGGCTGACTTCCGAATGCTCACCGAGATATGATAATTTAGTATAAGAAAATAGAAGGGATTCCGGTCACGAGTTGGTTTAATTATTGGGTTGCATTAAACCTATGAAAAAATGATATTTTTTTAACAGTAAGTAGATTTAGTGTGTAGCACTTCTTGATTTTTTTGCAAAGGCACAAGAAGCACGAGAATTGATTAAAAATTGTGAGTTAAACCTCTATGTATCACGCGATGGCCTGTCTCACTGTACCAAAATTATCCATCTCGGTGAGCATTCGGAAGTCAGCCAAGCGCGGTCACTGCACGCGTGCTGAACAAGAATGCTGTATCATGACAGACTAGAAACAATAGACAACTCCCAAAGCACAAACTCAGCCAAAACGCTAAAAATCTTCAATGTTTACTCAAGTTTGGGCTTATAAAAGATAATGTCACAGTTTTTCAATGACCATGAAATTCAGAGTCCAGGTAGTCAGTAAATCAATTGTGGCCCTGAAAAAATTTGAAGGAAAAAAAACTACGATTTTTTAAGAAAATGCTTTTTTCGTGAGATTGACTCTTAAACGCTGACAAACGTCAACAAATAGCGAAAACTATAATTTCTATATGTTTGCTTTGCTCGAAATCGCGCGCATTTACAAGGCCCTAAATTGTTTTGCTGACTTGCAAGGACCCATCTGTTATAACTATGCCCAAAATAAAGAGATGAATCTCATAGTTTATTAGATATAATCCGTGTAAAGTTTGCTTATCATTTTCGCGTAAATTATGACCTAAATTTGGAAACCGCTGAATTTCTCGAATTGTGTCTTTGCGATTTTGGTGAAACTCTGTTCAGCGCAAGGCACTAATGCGCACTATGTGTAGCCGAGAGATTTTCACGAAAAAATGCCGGCAACAGTAGATTTTCGACTCAGACCTCAAAGGGGCGTGGCATCATAACCACGTGACATTTACTCCGATCGCCAAAAATTTTATGTTATATTGTAGATTGATCTATATGTTATCCATTCTATGTGTTAGACTTACGATAAAAGTAAAGGTGGGAATACCAGAGAGCTTCAAAGTAGGATGGTACCCCCCCCAAAAAAACTGGGTCGAGTCACCTTAAGTGTTTTTTAGTGTGGTGTTCTCTCAAGATTGACTCTTATTTTTTTGCTATCAAGCCTTTTGGGTTCAGTGTTTTGGCGGCAACCGAGAATGAAAGCGCTGAGTCTTTCGACATAAATGTAACACTATAACTGCTTGTTTTAAGGGGACAACGTTCTCGCTTTAGGATAGTATTTGAAAAATTTAAGAGACGAGAAGTCGAATTAACTTGAAGATGCATGTCGGAGAAAACTGAGATCTTGAAGAAGACGCCATGGTTCATTTATTAACTTTTATGATTTTATTTTGTTCACTTTCAGTTCAGCGATGGAGCGGTCAAAATCAAGATCAAAAATCAAGATTAAAATCTCGCCTTAGTACGGGAAGTTCTCATAACAGAACCATTTCGTTTTTAAAGCAAGATTTAGAACAACGGAAAGCGAAAAAGTCTGGCAACAAATAGCTGATAACCTGAACTCCGATCATACCCTCAAGTTTCCCTCGAAGAAATTTGCTTTTTTTTAGAGAAACTGGAGTCATAACCGGCAGCACAAATTTTTCCTCCAATAAAAGACCGTTAAGGTATCAATCAAGGAAGACTTCACGAGTTTTTCTGAAAGTCATGGAATTAAAACACGAAAGCATTACTTTATCCTGTCTCGTCAGGCGAGCACTCAACCCAACCTGCTCAATCTTAATTTGTTTTTCCCGCGAAGGTGGCGGCGTCCTCGCTCCAGCCTTTCTCCGTTCTCTTTACCGCCGCGTCCAGGGTATCTTAAGGTCCCTATTTCCTGATCTAAACGCGATGGACAGTTGCGTGTCATTTGCATAACAATGGGAACTAGGAAGATGTGATTCGACGATCTTAAAAAGTTTGCTAGCATAGAGGGAAAACAGTAATGGCCCGAGACAGCTGCCTTGTGGAACTCCAAATTTAAAATTAAAATTTCTCGATAGAACTCCGTCTATATAGATGCGTTGGGTTCTGTTAGAAAGGTACGATTCAATCCAATTAAGTGCATAGCCTGAAATTCCAAATCAAACTGGAGGCGATCTAAGAGAATCCGATGGTCCACGGTATCAAACGCAGCGCTTAAATCAAGAAGCACTAACAACGTCACCTGATTTTCCATGTCCATCAGAATGTCATTCTTGACTTTAAGCAGGGCAGTTTCTGTGCTATGGTGCCGTCGATAGGCTGATTGCAATGAAGGAAAAAGATCATGCTCATTTAAGTAGGACTGAATCTGATCAGCTGCCACTCTTTCAGCCAATTTTGAAACAAAGGAAAGATTGCTGATCGGTCGAAAGTTTTTAAAAACCAAGTCAAGACCTTGTTTTTTTAGCAGTGGTGTAACAATCGACTCTTTCCAAGTGTCAGGGAAAAACCTAGTCTCCTTCGCAGCCGTTATTAGGGTCGTCACTCGTCACGCAACGCTCCTCCCCACTTAGTGGGGAGGAGCGTTGCGTGACGAGTGACGACCCTAATAACGGCTGCGAAGGAGACTAGGAAAAACCCTGATTCAAGCGAAAAGTTTATTGTAGTAGATAATATCGGAAGTAACTCATCAAGGCAATCTTTCAAGATATTAGTGGAAACAGGATCAAGTAAACAAGATTTTGTCGGCGCTCTGAGTACAAGTTTTCTTAAATAGTCCATGTCTACACGGCGGAAAGCAGTAAAGGACGAAGAACAATGAGAAGAATGGCGGTTAACAGTGTTGCACAAATTCTCAGTTGCATCAAGGCTAACACGAAGATCCGATATTTTCTTGATAAAGAACGACCCCATGTCATTAGCCAAGGCTAACTTATCGCCGTGGGGTGGAAAAGGCGTATCTGCTGTCTGATGGAACAGTTTCT
>NC_133205.1:13149769-13334769 GCF_958299795.1 Porites lutea
CCGACTATTGACCGCTATATCCACTGAGTGTCGACCGACTATGGACCGCTATATCGACCGATAGATCGGTCGACACTACCTACAGTAAACATGATCCGCTTTAGTTTACAGTTGAGATTTTTTTCAGAAAAGCCATTTTATGGAAATTATTCCATGTTAGATTCTCATACAAACACTGTAATTTCTCACCTGTTTGCCTACTCATCAAGATGGCATTGAAAACTGTGAAGAGGTCTATTACTCCAAAATACTATGGTTTCAGACCAAAATAGTTGGGACACTTCCACCCAAAGCTGTCTTTAACCCAGATAAAAAAACGTTGAAGCCAGTTTTCCCAAGGAGAAGATTAAAGGAAGTTTGGTTGGGGCTGTGCTGCTGAAACCCTATGATTCTGACCCTGTTTAAGGCAAAATGTATTAAAATTGCAACCCTGTTTCATGAAAGGGACAGGTTCATGGTTCAGTGCATGCTCATTTATCAAAATGCTGTTTTTCTGCTAGAACATGCTGTATCATCTATGCAAGCAAAATGATCGTGTCATAATGTTGTCAAAAACCCAATCTGCACACTCCCCTGGCAGTCACTTGTACTTGATCAACTTGAATATTTGCAAATAGCTGTAAATTAATCATCCATGGAATAAAACCTTCAGGTCAAACAATATATTCAACATGGTAGTGTTGGCATAATCCCTCTAATTTTTTCTGCGATTTTAGTACGCCTCCATCCTACTTCAAGTTACTCTGAAATACACTTCTACTTTGAAATACACTCTGAGATCGCTGAGATACATGTGAGTGGGATTATTAACTGATAGAATTAATAATAGATTGGAAAAAAGTAATTAATTAATGAGCATGCGCTTAACTGCGAACCTGTCCCTTTAAAACGTTAAATAGTGAATTTGAATATTTTTTTAAGTTTGAAGATCCCATTACCTATACCTGGCAGAGCGGCACATCCTGAGTGAGCCAAACATGGAAGTTTCCTCCCCTGGGCATGTGTCCATCTGTAAACTCCCAAGGGAACAATTTTCCATATATGGAGGCAAAGAAACAATGCAATTGTTAATGATGACATATTGTCAAGACATCATGACTAATTTCAAAATATGTACAAATGTGCTTGTCAATCATTTAAAGGATCAATTATTTCACTACAATACTAAAAAGCAATACTAAATTCTCAGTTATTCTAATAGTGCGTAAATTAAACATTCCTTTTACTAGCCTGCAGTGCAGGCGTTTTCTTTGAGTGGGCAATATGCTCACGGAAGCACCATGTTGAAACTTCCCAAAGAGAGGCGGAGATGGGGCGAGTCAAAGGGAGCGGGGAGGGGGCGGGGAGAGAGAATAGAAAATGCCTGCCCGAAAACACTGTGAAAATGAGAAACACCCCCTAATTAGACGCGCGTGACTGCTCTTCCGAAGATGAGTAGCCAACAATAACAAAACAACCAAACAGTCGTTCCAGTCCAAAGACTTGCATTGTCTTAAGAAAAACAAGCTGGAGTTTATCATTGTTTTTATCTTGAATGAGTCACAATGCAATTCTCCACAGCCAATCTCTGTAAATCGCTATCCGTGAGAATTAAACATCCTGCAAACAATTTAAAAAACTAACGAGCTTGGCCCAATGTGATACAACATTGCAGGAAAACATCACATTCTCGGACTAGAAAGAAAATCGCTTAGTTATTCAGATCCTGAGGCACTTTGGACAAAAATAAATAATCTAACAGCCTTATTTAGTGACAAAAAGAGCTTTACGCTTCAAAAGAGGTCAAAGAAAACGCTCTTGCATCAGAGGGCAAATCATGAAGGCCAGAAATTCAAAAACCGCAGAAAATCAATAAGCGTGTCATTACCTCTCAGTGTGAAACAAGGGGCTAAAATCACATTTGCTCAGTCAAAACATGGAACCCTCTAGAGCATAGTCTACTCGCCAGAAACACAAAAAACAAAAAAACATTGGAACAAGCAGCATTTTGGCATGAGGTAAAAGTGGTATAGGTTTTAGTACTGTGAGCAAATCTTGTCCTGATGACCAGTGTAGAAATAGCTTTGACTTTCTCATTGCATAATACACGCGACATTCACAGCCACTCCAATTCCAAAAGACTGACGGAAAACGGAATAAACAATATAGACTTACAGTTAATTGACAGGCATCAATCTACTTCCCTATGCCACACCAATCAGGAGCTCCGTTTGCCAGCGTACGGAGTTTCCCAAAAGAACAATGATATCGGACAGGCGTATTTTTTTCTGCCCTTCCCTTCCCCCCTTTCCTTCTTTCGCCCTCGCACCTACCGTAAAGGTTACTATTTCTACTCTCCCCAATCTTTCACTGTCATAAAATCAAAGATGGCGGCTACAACAATATTACGATTACGAACAAGGTTTCGCCCACCCAAAATACGCCTGCACCGCAGGCTATCCTTTTACAAGTACACTACCAAGCACAAGACAGATAATACAACTATAAATGTACTCTGAGTATTTTTTCTGTCTTTTTGCATTTGCTTCTTGCATTTAACAGACATGATTTTTAACATGTAAGAGATGAAACGTGATCTATGATGTCAAAAATATTATTTTGTAGAAAACAGCAGAATGACTAGAGTCAAGATCTCAGAGATCGTGTGAATTTTCAGGGATTACAGGAAAATACATAGACTTTTCAGAAACAAAATTAGTTTGTCAAAGGGATAACATGGATGTAAGCATAAAAATAATGTTAATTTTACGGTATTTTATCTTGTTCAATGTCAAGTTCAAGGAAAGGACAGAATAAGAATGGCAACACATAACCCTGAGCGAGGGTTCTGACATCGTTGTTGGGAATGGAAGGAGAAATGGGGATGGCTAGGTGGCCTAGATTAACAAACTGATGTCTTGGCTAGATCACCCAATCTACATTATTTCTGTCACCAGCTGTTGTGTTCATAGCACAAACGCTCTCTAACAAAGCACTAAATTTCGGCGCAGTTGATAAAGTGCAATACTTATGAAGCCCAACAGACTTCTTTGTTGTATGTTTTTGTTGGCTGTTTTGGACTTGACCGTGCACAACTTTCATATCATTTTGAGCTTACTGACCAATTAAGGAACATAGTGACTTTTCAGTCCAATTTTTGAACAAAAAACAAAGGATTTTGGTCAGGGAGCTTCCAACATAAACTGCAGTGCCGTTGTGTTCATCTTTGATATTTCCCGACTTTCATAATTGGTCTCCTTTACTAACTACGAATTCGGTCACTGAAAATCAATGTTATTCGTTCTGATATGTCCTTTTTCTGCATATTTTGTAAATAAATAAGAACACCAGGTCAGACTTTTAAAATCGAGGTGTTTTAAGCTCTCTTCATATTTTTGCCAAAAACATATTAGTTTTGTTGAGTTTTTTACAGTTACAAGAATAAATGCCTCTTATTTATTAAGCACCCTTGCTTGGACCTGAAGATTTATTGGGTCATTTACACCTCTCAAAGGTCTTAAGGGAAACAAGCCAAAGGGAAAAATGTGTTTGAAAAAAATAAAAACAAGATGAGGAAAATTATACGAAGGAAAAAAACAGCTTCACCAGGAGCCGAACTGAGACCATCTGTGCAGAATGTCAACTCCAGTAGACCTCTACTCCATGCTGCCAACTTTTAAATAGAAGTGGAAAATAATTATGTTTATTATATTTATAGCTTTTTTGTGACATTTTTACTGTTAGACACTGTTTGAAGCTGGTGGAAGTGTCTGTATCATGAATTCGAAGATGTATTTGAAGAAATTTTGCAGGATTTTGGCGGTAGAAGGCAAACTTATGGCCGACATAGCCGATAAGCATCTCGCAAACCGTCCCAATCTCTGTGTGCCACTAAAGTAAAGTCCTGCCAAAAGGGGTTAGAAACTGGTTGGGTGACCAGCTGTGAATATCTTGTTGGAGTATTCTTACACTTTCACCGTTGTGTTCTTCTTTTTTATTTCATTGTCCTATGTCTTGATTCTTTTAATGTGTATTTCAGAGCATATTTTGCATTATTTTAGTTGCCACATGAATGCAAAGATAGGTTAAAGGGAAAACCAACGTTTTAACAGTAAAGAGCTCAACTGAAACTCACTTGCGAAAAACATAGCTTGCACAAAGCGAAATGCACTGCAGATGTTCTTTCATGTTTGCTCTCTTTTTGAAGCTACTGGTCCAAATTGGTTGTTTAGTTTGCAGTTCGCTGTCATTAATTTGCATGAGAAACCTGTCGCCATTCATCAACAGTTAACAGTTTCTTACATAGGATGAATAAACACAATGTTAGTTTTTTGTGAATAAAACATGATAGTGCATGAAGGCGTGTTGCTTGGAAACGTTAAAATGTACCTCAAAAACACAATCAGTGACCTCATTGTTACTACCAACCTCAATACACATGTTCCACATGTGATGTGAATTTCTAAAAAATTGTAAACTCGTAAATTGCATTAAACCTAAGGTCGGATGTAACTGTTATTGTCTGGAGTCAAAATAAATTTAAAGTGTGACTGGGCAGAACATCAGATGGTAGCGGTGCAACCTGTCCCAAGAGTAGTTCTTATTCCTTGACCTTAACCACAGTTAAGAGTTGTTTGAAAGGCGAATAGTACTATCCACTGGATAAATCCCTATCCAGTGGATAGAGTAATTGGTTGCACCAATACTTGTGCAGAATAGTCTAATAAATTGTAATTTTAGAGTTGTTGTAAGTTTTTAACCTCTGATTTTTAGGCTGATAGCTTATCACACTGATTTGACTAAAACAGGTTTTAAAGTGAGGGCATGATGTTTCAGGAAACTTAGCTCCTGAGACTTTACCTGGGAGGGCTGGGGCATAACCTTCAACTCTCCCTCCCCACACCTCTGGAGCATATTTTTTGCCTTACCGGTCAGGAATGGTCCCTAACCTGCTGAGCTGACATTTAGGGACAACAATGCCTTGGATGGGCCAGGCGTATGTTGAAGTTTCCAACTTAAAATGATTACTGAATTCAGCTTTTGCATGATAAGAAAAATTTTTGGTGATATTTTCTCACTCAGACTCTCCCGGTTTGCTGGTGATTCACAGTGTACATTGAGAAAGCAACACAGTGAATGCAGAATAATTGTTAATCATGAGGATCAGAGTAAAGTAATAATTGTTTTTTTTATCATCAATGGAAGATATATCCTCGCTGTTCTACCATTTGGCTTCATCAGGTCATCATCAAACACACATAGCTCAGATTTGTTGATTTGGTGGCGCATTTTGAATAAAGAACATTGGTTAAGAATCAAAGCTAACTTTCACGCAATTTTTTGAAAATTTCTCAAAAGGGCATTAATAAATGGGTGTGCCTTGCTTACTTAATGTTTATACAGGAACTAAACCATTACTAAATGTGCAATCAGACTTGATTCACGCAAAGCATTTCTATTCGGAAATCTTTATAACAATCAAGTGTGCATGAATATCATCTAATGAAGTCATACATGTACCTTACCTCTTTGTGACACTTAATGGTTTTCATTCTTGATAATGATGCTAGAAACATCAAATAATGTTACTTTTAATTTTTTTTTTGTTAAATGCTTCAACAAGTACGTTCTTAAAAGTGGTAAGTGGAGTTTGGTTACAGATTAGATATGAAATTATGGGGGGGGGATTTATTCTACACGAAACAGGATTCCCTTGCTAAACTTTTTCATGTCCTCCTTTATTTTATTTTATCGACAGTCAAGTTTTCTTTGGGATGATATGTTTTTGAATAGAGCATTTCACAGTTGAGCTTAGCATCCTAGCCTTTGAGCAAACGTGGGACTGAGGCTGATTTTGTTTTGATACAAACCACCTTTTCTTATGGAAATTATGTTTAAAAAATACCAGTAAGCGTAAGAATGACATCATTTACATAATAAGGCAGGAAGGGTTGTATCAAAACATGGTAAACTCCAGTTGCAACTTTGAAATGGACTATTGATTGAGTACACGTTTCTAATAAATGAAAATCAAGGGCCTCCACTTAAGAGAAAATACATCATTCCCAAAGAGCAAAAACATGATGAACATGGTGTGTTATTTATATCATCCATGAAAATAAACCACATGCATGCTCATCTCAAGACTCATTTGTATACAGTGAAAGTCTACAAAACCCAACCAGCTAGGCTCCCCATTGAAGTTTTGCCCAAGACATGAAGATTCTTCTTTTTTTAACCAATAAAGTATTCACTTGTTCCAAAGTAATCATTGCTTTCAAGCAGTAGAATTTGTGGACCAAACTGTTGCGGAAAAGCTCGATGTGTCACCAACAGCGGGCTTGACTAACAAGCAATTGACCATGTGGTTTTATGATTACATGTAGGTACAAATAAACCAATCTCAGGACATGCTCTGTAATTTGAAATATTGAGGTCCTTAGTCGCATAATGCACCTCTTCCTAAGCTAAGCATTGGAAAATTTCAGCAACAAACAAATAAAATGCTGCGAAAATGCAAAAATGCTGTCTGCAATTTATTGTTGCAAACAGCATTTTTGTAGATAAAATTCCTAAAATGCACTGTGGCCTAAAGGAACCATCGTGAGACTTTGATCTGACCGGAAATCAACATAGTGAAAGTGGAACCAGTTCTTTTGTCAGAAAAGGTTATTATTTATTTAACAGCCCGGTCTGTCAACAATTGCTTAATTGACAAATTTCAAGGTAAAAAATTGCAAGCCAACAATGGTGGAGAATTACCCTTTTAAAACAAATTTCAGAGGCATTTCCTCCTCTCCCCCTCTTCTTTTCTTAAATTTTGTTTTTTTTCCCCTTTGCTCTCCATTTGTGCCACTTTCAAGTACCTGAATATCTGGAAGAGGCTATTTTGGACTTGAAAGACTGTAGAGTCCATTTGTCTTTTACTTACCTATAATTGAGACCATGTATTATATGGCCCTAAGGTCATCACAGAATGTGTTTTCCGTTGTGTACAGTATGAAATCTAGGTATGTAAAGATCGTTATTTCAGCAGAACATATAGTTTGTTTAATATTGCCTATCATATCTCTTATCTTAGTAGGATTTGTATCGGTAAGATGCAAACTTTACATGTTTGATCGCACCTTACCAGTGATGTAAATCTCAATGGGCTTTTCCTGCCTGGTCTCGATTGTGCAACACTTGTGAAGAAATTATTTTACATGACAAAGTGAAACAATGCTTTATAGAGGTATTACAATGCCTCTGCAGTGTGTCGTTTAATTTGTCATTTACTATTTTCTTATTGTCTTTAAGGACAATGCACCCATTTTTTTTTGGGGGGGGGGGGAGAATTAATGTATGGTTTTATTGTGTGCATGCAAAACCTCCTCGCGTCTCTATTGTATATCAGTGCAATCTAAATGTTTGGGGCCTGTTTCTCGAAAGTCCCAATAAAAAAATTTTGGACCCAGAAAGCTGTCGTTTATATTTGAGATTGAATAATTGAATAATAATGATTGAATAATATATGATAACAATAACAGTTAACAAAATATGCATGGACCCATGCTTTTATTCTTTAGAATTAAATTTGACTTGGGGGCTGTAAGGTTACCAGGACTTTTGAGAAATAGGTGCCTGAGTTAACCACCCTCCCACTACCTGTCCTACTCATCTGACAGACATAAATTCTGTTGATCTTTTTTGGGAAACAGGTGACCAGTTTATCAATAAAGCAGTGCTTTATTGCTTGTTTTAGTAACACGAAAAGTAACAACCTGAAAAAGTAATTAACTGCTCCCTGGGCTGAGAGAAGTAGTTTTGAAAAACATAGTGTAGGTTTTTGTTTTTGTTTAATTATTGGGGTTTTTAACAATTCTTGGTATGATTTTATCACATATAGTCATGCATGGAGGAATTCAACAAGATGATGTAAATGATGCAGACTATATGTTTAGCAGCAATGCTGCTGCAGAAGATACTTTTTGGTAGGTGGAACTGTGAAGTCTGTAAAGTACCCTCTTTTCTTAGGTTTGTACTGTAAGGCTAAGTCTGTGCATGTTAAAACAATAAAGGTCTAAGCAGCAATCATAGTGTTTGGAGACAGTCAAATTTATGCTGTTTCAGATTCAAAAAGTGGAAATTTACGTACCTTTTCAACTCATTGCAAATGCATAGTTAATGGCGTAATTGTGCAATGTAAAACTCCCAAGTTCTGATCTGCATTAAACAGTGGGTAGTATACTTTCTCCATCATAGAGGAATGTTGCGATTTTTTGTGCTAGGTCATTTGCAGCCATGGCCCCACATTGAAATCATGAAGTTTGGATCTCTTCATCTTTATATAGTTATTGCCACCTGAAAACTTAGATTTCTTTTTATATACTTTTAAACTAAACTTTAGTTTTCATTAGATTTTCTTGTTTTCCAAAATCATTCTCTCTCAACTTGCGTGGTTTGTAATAACTTGTTTGTAATAACAACATCTCATTCCATTGCAGGGTTTTTGAGTCACTGAAATACCAGAATGAGGAATTAACTGTCTTTGACTCTTCATTAATTGAAGATACCCTTGCAGGTGGCATGGGCTATTTAAGTAGCAACATTTCAGGATCTCATATTCTCATTCATCCAGCATACCAAGAAGGTATTCTGTTTAAAATGATTATTTTGAAGAACGATTAAAATTGATCAGGCAAGTACAAGCATAACCTCTAGCAGTGTGAACCCATATCTACAGAAAAGTGTCAGGAATTAAGACATGACTCATGCAAGGCTTACTTAACCTTACAAACAAGTTGATTCAAGGAACTGGGTGTGAAGACAAAGAATCACTATTATCAGTCCTCTTTGTTTCTAATGAAACATAGGTTCTCCACTAATGCTCTGACTAAGAAGTGACTTTTGCCTCATGCCATGTAAGGCCTCTCTTCTCAATTTCGGCCAACATCCTTGTGTGCCTTCAAGTGTGTTAGGGTCTTTCCTTGTCTTAAGCTTCCACTGTGAGTTCCATTTAAGGGCTGTTTTGGTCACATATCCATCTGGTCTCCTCAATTTGTGCAGGCCAATCCATTTCCTGGTTCTTTCTTTTATTTCCTGTTCTGTAAGCTGCTGCGTCTCTGCAACTCTTTATTTCGGATTCTTCTGCATCAGCAAATCCACAGAATGCTCCTTGGGCACTTGTAAATATACACCTGTAACTTCTGCTTCAGTTCCTCAATCAAAAGCAGGGCACCAAAACCTGTATGTCCGATTGTCCGGGACAGGTAGAAATTTAGTTTGGACATGTGAACCTTCGACATGACTTGTCCATTTGAAAATTGAAATTACTGTGGAATTAAGGTTTATTGTATAGTGATAAAAGCAAACCTCCTACTTGACAAAATAAGGTCAAATATTCATATATTTCATTTTTTTTAATGAGCTTGCACCATTTGGCTAAGGAGCCTGGTAAAACGTTTTGGACATGAACTCTTTAGCTGACCCTTGGGTTTTGGACAACCTAATTTAATATAGTGCTTGTCCGAGGGACAGGTGGATAAGAAAATTTTACTCTTACTCCGAAAAGAGCGTGGCCTTTTCATCTGACCCAAAGATTCTCAACTTTATCCTGTTGTAGCTAAAAGTGATATCGAAGGCCATAATGGTGGTCTCAGCATCACTAACACCTGGTTCCCCTTCCCAATGCATGCCTGTATGTCTGCCAGCCTCATTTTCCCTTCATACTCAAAATACCCCCATGGTACATTGCTGTACCTGAACTCATCTCCCTCCTCAATCTACCCCCGATGATGTGCACTGGTCTTCAGGCCAACCTTCGCACTCTTGTCCCTCATGTTCTGTATACTGTGTGACAACAGGGCCAGATCATGGCGAAAACCCAGATCCTCTAGGATCTTTCGTGAAGGAACACTGTAAACCACAGAAGGCAAGAATAGTACTGTAGATTTTGGAAAAGATTACGGTGGTTTTGCATTTGTCATAATTAAGAATTTTCGATAAATTAAGTATAAGCTTGAAAAGTTACATACATACACACATACTTTAGTAACGTGACTAACACCTAGCTATAAAGCTATTTTACAGGTCAGTCACAAACTAAAAACAAGCTTGGAAACTATATAAAATTGTTTAAAATGATACAGTGTATGGAAAAAACTGCATAAAATTATAAACTTGTTAAACTTATATACTAAGAAAACTAGGTTAAATTGCGAATATAAGGATCAATAAACTTACAACTATATAAAAGTGTTTAAAATGATGTAGTACATGGAAACTGCAATAAGATTATGGAAACTATGTAATACTTAAATACTAAGAAAAACTTAGTTAAATTACGAAAGGGACTATAAACTTGCAAGGTCGAGCTCCTTGAGTCCACGTTTAAAACTGTGGTAACTATCAAAATTTCTTAAATTATTTGGAATAGTATTCCATAGTCGGGCAGCCTGGTATCTCCATGACTTGATCCCATACTTTGTTGAATTTACTTTAAGTAATTTTAAAATAGCATCACCACGTAAATTATAATTGAAATTACGTGCCGTCAATAACTCGGAAATACTTGTAGGTACGTTTCCATTCCCAATTGCTCCAAGCACTGTATTTAACATTTTTGCAAGTCTTTGATTTGCTAATGTGCTATATCAATTAGTTGTGTTTAATTATGAAAGGCAAGTACCCGAAGTATACGTAGCAAGGAAATAGAGCATTTCCAGAGAAAGTGCGAATAAAGCCCCGTGCAAACTGACGCAACATTGTTGGATGTTACATGTTGCGTCCGTTTGCACTCCCTGTTGCATGTTTTTGGGTGTTGTTAGGAGTTGTTGCGCAATGTTTGAAACCAATCAAACTTTTTGCTCCGTGCAAACGGACGCAGCATTGCTGGCCAACAACTCCCAACATTGTTGAGTTGCATCCGTTTGCACGTAGCTTATGTTCTAAAATTCGATGAAGAACTAAATCATTAGTTACATCATTGTCACCTGATCTCCATTCGATTGCAGTAATAGCAACGGTAATAATTATAATAATAATAATGTTCAAAGTTCAGCTTTCCCGTTTTGGATAGTTTCGGCTCTTTAAAGCTAGACAAGGACCAAAATTGCTAGGAGTGAATGGGTCAAGGGTCTCTTTCTTCATTCCAAGTACAATGGAATCCCTGTTTTTCGAATAATTGATTTTTTGGAACTCAGGATTTTTCGAATCAAAAGTTGTTTCCGTTAGATTTGCTTTGGTCTGTAATTTTACCCCCAATTTTTCGAAACCCCTTCATTTTTGGAACCTCTCGATATTCGGCTTCCTTTCAGTAACCAACAAGAACCGGTTTTAGCTACATGCACCCCTGTATAAGCTTTCAACAAGAGCTAACCACCCGTTATTTTAAATAAATTAACTAATGCTACAATGTTTTTTTTTTACCGTGGACTTATAAATGGAAGAAGATGTAGTCTGAAGTCCCGGAAAAATTAACGCATATTGTTTATCAATTACAGTACTGTTTTTTGTATGGCTAAGTTGGGTTAAATCTTTTAAGTTACAGCACATGTAAGTTTTGTTCATGAATAAAGGTAGTAGATGCAAGAGTGAAATGCAAGAGTGTTAAACGTGTTTCAGAAGTTTAGATTTGGGTTACGTGTAACGCCATGATATCACGTGGTTATATCATGTGACTTGGTTGAAGGACTCGGACTCAGGGGTAGAGTTTTGACTTTAAAACTTGTCGAGATAGATTGGCTTTAATCGTCACTGTTTAACGGAATATAATCAACAAAGTAAGTAAACACACTTTATTTAGTGAGGGTAACACAAAAAAGTATAAAAACAATAAATCGAGCTAAATATGAAAATGATTTAAGCTAAGCTGTTCTTTGAAAGTTTAATTCCATAAACTCTTCATTTAACTCTCACTGTTGTTGTCTGCTGTTCTGCCTTTTTGTTTCTTATAGCACAACACCGTGGTAAAACAGGTGTGATTTGATGTCACCTTCGATTTTTCGAATTCCTGATTTTTTAAACAAATTTTCATTTCCCTCGGAGGTTCGAAAATTCGGGATTTCTATGTAGTTTTTTTGGTTTATATAATTTGGTTGTGTACTTTTGCAGAAATGGATAGTTTTTTGGAAAAGTGTCCAAGATTTTGTAGGAGTAATGTACAAGCCGCCGCGGTGTTGGATAAAAAGAAAAAAAGAAATAAAAACAACTACCAAGTCCAGGTAATAATAATCCGTTATTTTCTACTGTACTGAGGGTGTTATGTATTTTGTCGAATGTTTTCAGCATAAGTGTTGGGAGGGATTTCAGACTTGTTTAGTTTCTATGGTAGCTTCCATCCCTGAAAACTATTTTAGCCTGCCTCGCAGACGTAATTTAACCTCGGTGAAGCAGCGCCAAGATCCTTGTTTTGGGCCCCCGGCGTACTCAACGAATTACCGGAAGTCCGTTTCGAATTTCCTTTCATCCTGATTGGCAAATTGACAATGGCTTTTTTAACTGGTCAATCATGGCGCGTACACCTGTACACCGGTGGGGTCCCAAAACAAGGACTTAACCAGAGTTTAGTTTCGTCTGTTGCGCAGTTTAGTCCATCTTTGTTTAAAACCACGCAGTGTTGGGAGTCCTGCAGTGTGAGGTCTTTCCTCTTGGTGGTGTTTGTTTGCTCGTTTTTTGTTTTGTTCGTTTCGTTTGGAACAACTAGTTTTGTCAGTGCGCCGTTACGTTGGAGTTTCTTGAACAGCTATCCATATTGATGTAGATTCGCTTGCTATTGAAAGTACCGGGTTTTTGTGATCTATGCACTTATGGTGCTTTTGCTTTCTTTCTTTCCCCTTGGTGCCCGGGAATCAGTGCCTGGTACTGGTACAAAATGGTGTTCTGTTGACACCTTGAGTACCCGATATGTGCACATAGTCAATTCACCCTGTCAGACGCCATTTCGAAACATGACCTTAGCAACGAGTACAAAGCAATGGACTGCCCCTATACTAATAAAATTAAACAGGGTGCACACAAGGACCCGGTTCCCACTATTGTGGCATGTGCCCGAAAACAAGGTCTCGACCTTGTACGTACTTGGGTACCGAGCACGGCGAACGCTGCCTTAGATAAATAGAAGAATGACCATGGATTAATATAGATAAACAGAATAAGGTTTATACCATGTGCCCATTTCACGTTACTTGTATATTTGTGCTAATCCTAACAGGAGGAAATATTAGCACAGTTGGTTAGTGTGCGGTCTTCTGTGCGGGAGTTCGCGAGTTGATTCCTTAAATCCTTTTTTCAACTTCTTTCCTTTCCGTGTAGCTTTAAATACCCCGCGAGAGGGGGGAGGGGGTAAAACGAGCGCACCGTCGGTCACATTTGTTAGTCAGATGGGTATTTCGAGCAAATGACGTAAAATAAGGACTCCTTACCTTTTTTTCACCTTTTAAAATACATATAGGTGGAACGAAAACAGATCGGAAGGAGTGTCGATGAATGGGAGTTCACTGATGAATCGGGCATTGCTGCGAGCACTGTTAACAAAGTTAGTGGAAAAGGATGTTTCTTTACCTTTGATCATTTAGTATTCTAGCTGAATTTCAGCTTGTCATTCAGGAGACTTTAGTTCTGATAATTTGGAAGGATGTTTTGACGTTCTAAATATGCACAATTAAAACTACCTATGTTTTCAGAATTTCTGGAAGTAAATGAGAATGAGCGTTTGTTCATAAGGTTCTTCGCTACCTTCCCTCTGAAAGCTTGAAAAGATAACCTAATGATCTTGTTGTTAGCTTTATTGCTGTGCGGAAATACTTGCGAAATGCTGCGTTGACGGTAGCGTCTCTTATCTCCATTAGGCCTCGAGAAAGCAAACTACAGTGTCACGGCACCAACCATTGAATTGTGGTGAACATATAAAAAATGTGCAGGATGTGTCGGTAAGGAAAAAATAGGGTGAGGGTGACCTTGTTTTGATACAAACCTTCTTTGCTTTGTTATGGAAATTGTTCTTGAAAAATAATAGTAAGCATAAGTATAACTTGATTTACATAATAAAGCAGGAAGGTTTGTATTAAAACAAGGTCACGCTCAGCCTCGCTTCCATCCATAACTGTAAAATGGCCTATTCATTGTTAACGGCGGCGCAGATTAAGATATATAAAACAGGTAAACATAAAACAGTAAAATTATATTTGTAAATGTGGTTCATGGAAACATTTTTCATTGTCTGTTTGGAAGCTTTTCAGAATGGATATAAATAAGACAAACGATAATAATAAAGTTTGGAATTCAGCTTTCGTGTAATCTGGAAAATTAAGCAGATACGAAATCCGAATTCAGTGATTGTTTTATTGTTTATTCAAAATGATTAACACTTTCAAAACAAGCTAAAACATGCTTGGCTTCATGGATGTAAAGTTCCCGTCTTCATTTGCCTTTTTGCTCGGCAAATCCAGGATTCAAGGTGGTGTTAACAGTAAAAACCCGAAAATAAGAACCTGTTAGCCTAAACAGGTGCTTATATAAATGGTAATTAGCATAAATTTAGGCTATTTGGGTTGTTATGTTACTGATATCATTTTATCGAGTATCGCAAGCGTATTGAAATAAGTAGCTGGTTTTGAAGAATTAGCCGAGGGATTTGAGCCAATTAGAAATGAAGAAATATTTTGAATGATGTTATAAGCAAAAAAGTTTCTTCAGATTTTGGCTCGTGACATTTTTTATGTACTCAACCAACCGGCCATTTGGGCACCACTGTCTAAATTTTGTGACGTGTAAGTGCGGTTAAGTTAAGTTGCTGGTACTAGATGTAGGGGCCATAAGCTCTGCACAATCAAAACACAAAGTAATTCAAAGAAACCGCTGGCAGTATTTTTTCTTTTGGGTTACCGATATTTAACTTTTTTTGTTATGGTTTAGTATGGCTAGCATGATAATGTCAGTGTTGAATGTGGTACAACGTTTTCTTGTCTACAGCTTATACTTAGACCTCAAGGGATAATTTTAAATAAATCAAACCGTCATGCAGCTTGTATAATGGAAGGGAAAGCTAAGGCTATGTTTCAGTCGCCTGATTTGACTACTGGATTAAAAGTCCTGCAGAGATTAAAATAAATGGCAGCTATAGAGAGGAGAAGTGTGACGTCACGTTACCATGGTAGCAAAATTTTTGGATCACAACAGTAGGGAGCTTAAGCAGCGACGATGTCGAAAAGCAACAGGTTTAGATTAGCAAAACAACAACTTTGCACGGCTGCGACGTGAAACTTCCTAATTTCACACGCCAGCTTGATGGAGCACAGGTGAACACAGCATAAAAATTTTCTTCTCCTTTTGTAAACTTTGATGCCGTCCTTTCGGATTCTTTCGGATTCAACCCCTGAAATGTCGCCAATACTTTACAAATTAAATGAAACTGAATAAAATCGATGAAGTTTGAAACAGTGCGAAATCACTTTTTAAGTGACGTTTTCAGTTTTGTAGTCATCCAGAAATTTTGCTACCTTGGCAACGTGACGTAACGACTTCTCTCTATTTCCAGACGTAACTAATCGATGATGAATAATATGAATGAGTAATCGATCAGTGATTAGTCATTGATTATTGATTATAATCAGTGGTAATCGATGACTAATCGATCGCCAAAAATTTTGTGGCTTATCGATTACTCATCGATGACATCGATTACTCATTGATGTGTTCAATGACTCATTGATTATCTAATGATTACTGGGCTGCCCGGCAAGCCCAGTCATAAAATGGGTTTTCGGTCGTCGGTGTCAAAAAGTGGTCATCCGGGGGAGGGAAAACACGAGGGTCTGGTACGTAGAAACGATGTTCTCACAAATGGTTTCATAGGATTTTCTCTTGCATGAACCCTTGCACGGATACTTTTTGTACCTTGTCTGCACTCCCCCTGAAAAACCCACAAGGCGTTGCGAACCTGAAGAAGGCTATTTGCGTTGTTCGAAGCGATTCGACCATGGGAGTAACTGTATAATTTTTTTATTGTTCGAGTTTAAGTCGGTTAGATGATGTTGGCGCTGGGAAACTCAAGGAAATGCTCGCGTTGCATTCAAACCGACACGCCGTTCACGGTAGGTTCACACTAAAAGAACCGTGGCTGCTTCGTGAACTATCGATCGATGTAGTACATGAGCAATTAAGAAGCACAATTTATGAGCAAAGTATTTCACCAGTTGACGGCACTGTGGCTGAAGACTTGATTGTAAGCCGTCATAGTCAGTGAAGCGAACAACTCAGTTGCCGATGAATGGCAGATGAATCCTGATGTGACGCACGTCAATAAGCGAGGGACGTGACAACTTTGCCATGTTGCGAGACTGGCTTTTCCTTTAAATATTTTCTTCTATTTAATGCAACACACGCCACTTTGGAGATCTAAATTTCGGATACTGAGGATAAAGAAGACACGGACAAAAATAGGAACTCTGAGAATTTCGCACACAAGTTTAAAGCTTCTCCGGGACATCCTATCCGGGAGCTTCACAGAGAGCGACTTGAGGAAAATAGGAGCTATTACTGACAAGGTTTGGTGACTGAGTAGAGCATACAAGTGTAGCCCACGTCGAGGTTTCAGGGTGGTTTGCTTTTGTTTGTATCTGTATCTTGTTAAGCTTTTGTCATTAAATTTGTACAAGATCTTGTGATCACAATTCTGTGTTTTCGCCCATTCAGCAAGCATGCTATATCGATGTCAGCATTAGCGAGTTTCAGAAACATGCCTTTGAAAATTTTCAGCTCTCGTGATATTTCTTGATATTTCTTTTACCATTTTATGGAGATGTAAACTGAAGTCACCGCAAAATGGAAACTTAAAAACGCGTATAATCCATTAATCTCGAAACATAACACACATGACTTATACGACCTTTATTTTCGTAAAGGTGTTTTGAATACGAACGAACGCAGTCAATGTGAGGGCAAAAACAGCATTCATATAAATGAACCATAGGATTTTAACTAATATAAGGGTCAATTATTGTGCATTGAGATGAATCGCTTGAAAAGAGAGACTTCGCTTGAAGATGTGATCAGAAGTAAACAAAGGCATAATAGTGCGTCACGTTCAGTCTTTTTAATATCCAAGGAGTCACTGTGAATAGTGTTTCCATATTGTTTAGCTGGCACAAAAACCTCGGACGAGTTATAAAGCGGCATAGTTATCTTCCATGAAGAAAAGTTAGTCTTGGGTGAGACAAACAGAACTGGAGCGAATTTTTAACTCACATCGGTATCAGGTAAAAAATATGTTATCGATCGTTTCATCTATTTACATTGTTTGAAGTGCGTGCTGGTGAACGCAACATGCGAGCGAGAAATCTTTAAACTTTTTTAGGTCTCAAAATGCAAAGGATTTTATTCCTTTAAGTTAGAGAAAAATACCGTGAGTAAAATCTTAAAACTGAATACTTTTCATCTTGTGGAAGAAATAGTGCGTTTTCATGTAGACTGTGGACCGCAAACAGGCGCGGATCTAGGATAAATATAGTCTCCTTCGCAGCCGTTATTAGGGTCGTCACTCGTCACGCAACGCTCCTCCCCACTAACTAGTTAGTGGGGAGGAGCGTTGCGTGACGAGTGATGACCCTAATAACGGCTGCGAAGGAGACTAGGATAAATACTGAGTGATTTCCTAAACGAGCGCCGAAGGCGCAAGCTCCTAGAGGGTCCAGTGGCAGGCTCCCCAAGGGGAGTTTTTGGATTTTTAACTCCTTTAAGTCCTCTTTCCTGCATCGGTTTCCGAGTCATTTGGACGGGATATTGGCCAGAGTTCAATTTGGAAAGTGTTTTATTTAATTTTTGTTGAAAATATATTTATTATGAAAAATCTGACCGATTTCCGTAAAACGCTGGAAGCCGGTGTGGATCCGCGCCTGGCAAATTAGGATCGCACTTTTCACAAACATGCGAATTCTGAAGTTCAGAACCCAACGGACGATTGCGTTTTTCGCTGCTGTCAATCATCTTAACGGACCTCTTAGGAAACAAAACTTTACTTCACGGGGTCAAAAGGTCATGGTTTGTGATTTCGATCCGTTTTGTGTGTTTCTCTGTTTCAAGGTTCGTTGCTTGTGATCGTAATTATGATTGACGGCAGCGATAAACACAATTGTGAAGGTGGCTTTTTAACTTTAGAGCTCGCATGTTTGTGAAAATCGCAGTAAAGTCTCCGTGCAGTCAGTGAGGCCCCTGGATCGGGCGGGATCAATGGGCAGTTAACTGTTTGTTTTAGTATACTTCTGGTTTTCATACAATACAATATTTCTGTCTAGTGTAAATCAACTCAGTCTGTCGCATTTTATGCTCGTAGAAGGACAACAATTTTTGGAATTTCCGGTTACGTCAAATTAGTCACGTTATACTGTCACGCTATATTTTGGGGCACAGAGGGATTGGGGGAGTGGTGCGTGGAAATAATGCAAATTGTTTCCTGTTTAGAATTAATGGCTAACTTGTTTATTTTTATTCATAATGGTGTAATTTTTAAAAAAGTTATTATACAGCCCCCACTTAAAAATGGTACTCTTTTTTTTTGGTTGCGAAAGTCTTTCAAAAGGGTACAATGTTCTGAATGAGTTTATGTTTCAGTCTCACATGAGATTCTGTTGCATGCAATGGTTGCCGACAAGGTTTTATGGTAGCCTGAGTGTGTATAGCCGCCCCCTCCCCTCAGAAAAAATAGCCCCTTTGCAGCCCAGTTAAAAATCGCCTTTCGGCGATTCTTGTTATCCATGGATTAGTCATTGACTACAGATCTCATACAATTTCTAGCAATTTTTTTTCTTAACTTATTTCCGGTGATAAAAGTTTACTTTAATGGTTCTTGACGATAATAATAACTAAATAGGAATTGAATTTGCCTGTAGAAAACCAATGTATATAGGCCAGGACGAAAACAGAACGGCAAATCAAAATTATTTATTGGACAGTAACTGACATATCAAAAACGAAATTTCAGAAGGTGGAGTTATCTGTCTTACTCTGTTGGCTATTAGAGTGTGTGTCTTTGTTGAGAAACAGCCACCGAAGAGTGCCTACCGGGTAAAATATTACAGCGTCTAAGTTAGAACAGGGGTCTTTTTTGCATGAGCATGCGCGACCGCTGACTTGTCAAAGAGCACTAACAAAGAGCACGCGACCAGTGACAGCGACCGTGCTGCATAGTCATAGGAACCAAATTGTTCACTTTGAACGCTTGCTTGAGATTGAAATGGTAGCAGGAACTTAGGAAAGAACTTCGTTGTACAAAATAAGTAAAGATCTGTTGATTTAAAGTGGAGACTGATGCGCTGAACGAGGTGAAAGAGCAAGTTTCTCAAGGATGTCTGACACGAACATGGCTGCTTGTTGTTGTTTGGCGCTCGACTCGTGTCTTGATTCCCCTTTAAGAACCGCAAAGTTTGGCATAGAATGCATTGCTGATGCGTAGCTACTGAGCAAAATGTTCTTTATTTAATGTTTGTCTATAAATCGGATGTAAATCAGTTTCTCGATGCCGTAGAGGATTTCTGACAATTATTTGTTAATAGCTGATTTAGCCATATTTCGGGAGTGGATTAATAACGATCAGCGGGCGACTACCACGCCGTTTTCAGTTGGAATAGAAAGTTTTTGCCATAAGTATTTTAGTGATACAAAGTTTGTTTATAGGAAAATTGTAGAACTTCTTGTTTTTGCGTGGACTAACATTGTAACGCATCTTTTGCAGGAATTTGCTTTTAGCCAGAACTTAAATGTTCTAATGATTTTTAACTTTTGGTCGGCATCACATGTTTACTGTACTTCTTGGGAAACCTAACCGTATGTTTCATCAAATCGGTCACAAGATTGGACTTTAATTTCGGTCCTATTGAATGCAGTTTTGACTGTGTCTCATTGATATTCATTTTTTTTATTGTTCGAGACATACAGAGTGACTACCACCAACATCTCACCAGGTGACTAATCTACGTCTCGTGTGCTCTTAATTTTGTAGCTTTAAAGTGCTGGGAAAATTGTAGAACATATATTAATTCACTGCTGAACTGAACATCGGCTTTCGCGCACTCCGAACCCACTCGCTGAAATTTGCTTTGTTTTTTTTCTAATATTTCTCTTCCTTTCCGATTTCAAAACAAAGAAAATTGAAAGTGTTTACTTGCATCAACAAACTGTTTCTGCACTTTGTTTAGACTTTGATGAGGTCAGCGCAATCCTCCAGGCACTACATATACGCGCGCTGTTGTCCAGGTCAAGTGGGGAGATGAAATTTGATAGTAGCTCGTGTATGTTAAAGCTTGTCTACTTCGCTTTTGTTAAGACCATGTTAGAGTTTTTTTTGCAAACTACACATTTTGTTAAATCACGAGCACATTCGCCAAGACCAACGAGCAAAATAATCGCTATGATAGCTTTGAGACGCGCCATTTTGATGAAGGCAAACCCTGTGGTGAGCCGCCCCATGCACATCGCTTGTTCAGCGGTCGCGCATGCTCATGCAAAAAAGACCCCTGTTCTAAGTTAGTTGTTTCGATTTATGCAGATTTATAGAAACTAGCTGAGTAAATTTGATCTGGGAAAAATATTAACGAGTGGTAATACCCACAAATGTATCTCATTTCGATTCAAGCATTTAAACGTTTCTTAACAAAACCCGGACAACAGTAATAACCTAACTTTACATCGTGAATCGGTAACGTCCTCTCTCTTTGGCAGTAACTTGAGGCATTCTAGTAAGCACAGGAATAATCAAGATGGTTGGAAATCCCATACGCTCTTCTCACGTATGGTAATATGCCCGTCTAACCTCGTTTTTGAGTAAAAAGTCCTTTGAAATGCTAATCAGACGACGTTTTCGTATTTGAATTTCAAAAGAATTTTTACCCGTAAACGAGGTTAGACGGGCATATTACCATACGTGAGAAGAGCGTATGCGGTGGCTGTTTTTAGCAAAGAATTGCTGCTTCGGCTTAGGAAGATTTCCGTCATAAGCAACGGCATTGACCATAACTACAGTAGCTAAAACAATTTATTACCCTTCTAGCCCTAATGTTATTCGTTCTGCTGGTTTTCAGTTTGGTGTGGTTTGCGTACCCGCGATATTATTGTATTATTCGATAACTAATCAATGACTAATGAATCGATGACTGAGAGTTTTGTGGCCTATCGATTATTCATCGATTACTTGAATATCGGATATAATCAATGGCAATAATCAACTGACTACCCATCGATTACTTATTGATTACTCAGTGATGTCACTGATGTCATCGATTAGTTTCGTCTCTTTCAAAACTTCGGCAGGAACAGCGAGATCCCTCAGCATGACATAAGACATGGTGATCTGCTACGCCTAAAGTTAGCCAAAATATTTAAATGTGTGAGAAGCGTTTTTGATACAGTGGCGCGAAATAGCGTAATTTACAGGTGTCCGTAGATTTTCTCATGTTTTGCTTTTAATGATTTCTAACAGATGGAAGAACTTACCAGAGAACATCATCAACCTGTTGATTACGATTCTTCGGATGAATGGGACTTCAAGGATGAGGTTTCAGGCATTCAGATAAAAAGCCTTATTAAGGCAAGAAGACGAAGTCGAAATACGGTTGATTCTAGTACCAGATCGTGCCATGTATCGTCATTACCAAGTCCAAGTCCAGTTTTAAAAACAATAAAAACACCCACTGATAAACAATCAAGAAAAAAAACATTATCAAACACACGCGAACCAATAGGAAGCGTAATGTCTCCGACTGTAGTAGGAAAAGTTAGAGGGGAATGTTTGGTTTCAAATTCCGTCCACCCTAGGAACCACTGTACAGAGTATGTTAAAGACACCACGCGGCAGTATGAGTATGGTACACAAGCACAGTTACGAGATGTGCAGTACAATATGAACCTTTCAGACAATTCTCAGTCTATTGATAGTGCATCTGGAGCTTCTGCAAATCCCAGGTCACATTATTTGAGTAGTATGGATGATGGTAAGTATACATTAGTCAATATTTATAACTAGGGTCAAGAGACTATAAAGGGGACAGAGAGGGCATCCCCCATATACACCCTATTCCATAGGTAATTCGTCTCGAGTTATTCTTAGAATCGGGATAAAGTTACCTCGCGCGAGGCGTGGATGTTTCGTGGAGGTTTCGCACGAACAAACGCCGTGCAAAACATGTCGGGCGAGAGGCAATGAAAGCGTAAAAAGATCGAGAGCAGTCCTGAATATTGAAGCGAAATGAGTCGGCGCTCACCTGGGAAAAAGGAATCGCTGGACTCTTTGACAACCCGTGAAATCAGTTTAACTCGAAGTTGTCGTAACCTCAGTGCTTTAATAAAATGAGAAATCTCGCCGGTCTATTGAAACCGGTCGTTTGTACAATTTAGGGAATTTAAGATCCAACGACGCGGACGACAACTAGAACGTCAAAAAAACAATAGGTTTAATTAGCAAAACAACAACTTCGCACGTGCAACACACTTTTTTGTTCATTTCTTTCCCGTTTTTGCACGACTACGACGTGAAAATGCCTAATTTCGCGTTTTATGGAGGACGTGAATAAGCAACAACGAAATTTTATTTCTCTTTCTGAGCTTGAATATGGTCCCTTGAAATTCAGCTTTAGGAGGGTTCGCCTACAATTGACAAAGTAAGTGCATGGGTAGGAATAATCGCTATAAAGACTGAAAAAAATAAACATCAAACCAGAAATTGCTCTCTTCAAACTGTAAATTATAAATGATCCTGAGAGAATATTCAGTGTGTTAAGGATTTCCCTGCTCTACTGTTTGCTCTATACAAGAGAGGAAGGGCGATTCTTTTTTAATTTCGGTTTCGCTGACACAGCTTTCGCAGAAATCTCGCTGTAGTCGTTTTCGTCGACAAAAGGAATAGCAAAATCGCTCTCCGCGTCTTCCCCCATTTTGTTCTGCGTCATTTCGTGAAGGACGCGTGGCTCTCAGCGTGGGTCATCCACGCGGAACACATTTGCGCTATGTGATTGGCTGTTGTCTAATCCACCTTAGATCTGTGGTGTTAAAAATAACTCGAGACGAATTACCTATGGAATAGGTTGTATATGGGGGATGCCCTCTCTGTCCCCTTTATAGTCTCTTGCTAGGGTGCATTAATAATCATTGTTCCCTATGCTCAGAAAACCATACTGGATTGGGCTTCTGTTCACATATTAGAACGATGATTTAGGCGCGATTTCTGTAACGGAGCGAGCGCCGCGCCGATCTCTAAAGTGGAGAATAAACATATCAGACACGTGTTTATACTGATCCGGTAATAGGCCGCATCGTGTTAACATAGCCTAAGTTTCTACGAAAAAGACCACTCAGTTAGGTTCTGAGGAAAGAAAGTTTGGGTTTGCGTCTCTATTCTTGAATGATTCCTCGTTTGATAACGAAATGATTATTTTTTTAAAAAATCATGTCTGAGCTGACGTGCGGTGATTCACGACAAGAAAACAGGACTGTCGCTTATACCTAATGACTCGCCAGCGCATATTTCATTTCTTGGGTCAAAACTTCGCGTAGCAAACACAAATGACGTGAAACAAAAGTAATTCTTTGTTTTCTGGTCACGTAAAAATCTGCTTGGTATAGTTTCGTGGTTTTTGTTCTTTTGTTTTACATCATCTGTTTCCGGTACACGGTGTAAATGCCCATTTTTAGTCAACGTGAACGGTCGATGCCACCATTGGTAACCAAGCCGTCAGTCGTGATAGATGTAATATATTCCCTGGATTAAAAGAACGACGTTGGCGCTCAAGTTGAATTTACGTTAAAAGTTATGGAAAGGGCTAGGGTTACCCGTTATTGATTTGTCAGTTAAGAAAGACAGTTTGCAAGTTTATGTACGTTGCCGAAAAAACTTAAAAGTTTTTTTTCGGAATTTTGGTGGGTGTGGTCGTGTAGTGGTAGGGGAGAAAGAGATTAGGACACGAAAGGTCCGGGTTCGATCCTTGGTTGCGATGTTCTTTCTTTGTAATAGAAACACTCTCAATAACAGGCAAAAAGTTTCGAAATGGTTATGGGAAATTATTTTGTGATTTTTGAGACAATCCAACCTCTTCATTGTTCAAACAATGTGGATATTAAGGTTGTGTCGTGTAGTGGTAGGGGAGAGAG
Source organism: Porites lutea (assembly GCF_958299795.1). NCBI lineage: Eukaryota > Metazoa > Cnidaria > Anthozoa > Scleractinia > Poritidae > Porites > Porites lutea. The sequence continues at coordinate 13,173,863 of NC_133205.1, forward strand.
ATTAGGACACGAAATTAAGACACGACGACCCTTGGTTGTGATGTTCTTTCTTTTTAATAGAAATACTCTCAATAACAGGCAGAAAATTTCGAAGTGTCTTAAAAATGGCAGCAACCGTTTACGAAAGGGAAATTTGCCTCGCCAGCAACTTGCGGCAACTATTCATTATTCTGCAAGTTAATCTCTATTCTTTATTTCCTTTATTAGGTGTCTTACATATTGATGACATCAAGCTTTCAAATACTCCAATATTTGATTTCATCCCAAATCAAAACGGCTGTACAGTGGATTGTAAATAAAGCTAAATTGTTTTCGGCTTGGACACTCAATGATCATCGACGTTATCGTTATTTCACCAAAGTTATAGATGTTTGCTGCAAAGTTTTTACAGTGAAGTTACCCGTTGCATATTTCACAAACTATAATTTTCTCTTCGATTGTCAACTATTTTTTAGGCTGGTTGATGATCTTGCCTGAATTATCATCTAGTTTTTAATGGATGAGGAGTATCCAATTGTCAATTGTCAGTCGAAGTGCGCTTTCTGTTTTTAGTGCTGGCTGAACTGGAAAAACTAGCCGCTTTTCTCGGTGTAAATAGAGGGGGAAAGTCCAGTTCAAGTGGGTTTGAAATACGCAGAGACAGCATACAAACATCGTGGTTTTTTAACTCATACCCTCATGTCTCCTTCTTTTGAGAGTTATGATGCGCCAAAGACGAAATAGTTATGGGAAATTATATTGTGATTTTTGAGACAATTCAACCTCTTCCCTGGTCGAACAGTCTGTATATTAAGGTTGTGCCGTCGTCAAAGAAACGGTGGTTGTCGATGGAAATAACTGTCGACACATTTTCGAAGACTTATCTCAGTTCAGGTTGAAGACCGTAATTCTTGAAAGCTTGCCATTCCTAGTGTGACTAATATATAGATTTAGCCAAGGCTAAAAGCAAAGCGTCCATTCATATACTTTTAATTACTGAAAACCAAAAAATTAAAGCGAACAAGCTTCAACCTATGCAAAGAAATCCAGAAATTTATACTTAAACATGGCTATAGAAATCTCTGTTATATACCTTCTGACTGAGTCTTGTAGTGGAGCATGTTTTTCTTTCTTTGTTTTAAATTTCATGGTTCCTTTTTATTTAATCGGTACCGGATAGGCTGTAGTAGATTTACTTTGATGATTATTAGACTGAACTTTTTTTTTTTGGCTGCCTTGAACAAAGTTTTCCGGAACGAACAATTCTCACGACTGTCTAAGTCTGCTGCGTCCAATGTCTTCTCGTATTTCGTCTCATTTCGGGCTCCACGGGTTAAAGACTGATCCCGGGCTTGAGACGGAAAGATTACTATTGCGAGCTTTGTTGTTGGCAGTAACAAGTCTTTGGCCTCACCAAGTAGGTTCTAGGAATGAAATCTATTCGGCGAGATGGAAATTGACGCCGATTTCTGACCAGGCTAAAGACTTAGTAAAAAATTGTTTGGAAGGCGGGGGCTGTATGTCTCCTTTTCAACCGCTGGTTTACACCGGGGATTTTGAATAAATCGACTGTAAGTGAGTCGAGAAAAGTTCAATGTGACGATTTATGTGGAGAAAATCGACAGTTTTACGGAGTAATTTGACGATGCTTCGCCCGTGTTAAGTGTGGAAATATTATGAGTGGTTTTGGGAAGTGTTGTGTTTGCCGCGAAAGTCATTTATTGTGTGATTTACCGAAAGTGTTGACAGACAAATCTCAGGTATGTGCGGTTGAGCTCGTATTACCAGAATACTTTGCGCCAAGAATAAAAACGCTTCGTGAGTGTTCAGTTTAGGTGATTTTCAGGGGCACCCACTGACAATTTTCGGAAGAATATCTGTTCGGAAGACGATTTTAGATCTAGAATTTTCGGAACATTTGTTGTAAAATTTCTTGCTTGCCTGCCTCTCCTATGATTTTCGAACATCAAAAAAATGGTATAATTGTCTATTTTTAACGGATTTTTACCCTAAGAAGGTCACCTCGAATTTTCGGGAGCCTTTTTTCTGGCTGAAATTTTCGAAAAGGTAAGTTTTGATCCCTATGATTTTCGGATCACTAGGTTTTCAGCTAGGAAATCCGAACAGATGAAAAATTTTTAGGGGATGAAAATATGCCTATATCTACCGTTCAAATACTAAAATACGTTTAACAGTGCTACGTTTAAGTGGTTTTGAACTATATTCACGTTGGGTGCCCCTGGATTTTGTCTTAGAAAGCCTATTCTGTGCTCAAAGATTGTCGATTCTTAATCAGTTTTCGGCCGACACTGAGCTATGGGCGTCACGGTTTGACTGACTAAAAGATTACAATTTCTGGACGTTTCCAATGCTGTTTATTTCATTGCAAAATCCTGTTACTTCTGCGAGAGAACTTTACCGTCTATTGCCAGCAGTAAAGCTGTCATTGTTTAGCCTCGGCTAGTGACTTTTAACTGCTTTCCATTCCACTTAGATGTCAAATTATTAAAATGCACTTGAAATTTCTTTAGCCCCGTTTCAACAAATCCAGTCAGATATATATCTGTCTGGATTTATAAAAAGGTACCTACAGAAATTTCAAGTGCAATGTGACTTAATAATGTGACCCTTGAGGTGAATAAAAGCAGTTGAAAGTCGCTAGTTAGGGATTAAAACGGCCAAATTAATCGCTGGCAACACACGAAAAGTTGCTCTTGGCAAAAGCGAAAAATTTGTAACGAAAAGAACAACATTTCAAAGCACAGAAATAGACCTTGACACAAATATCTGGGCCGGATATTTTTTGAGATATTTAAAAGTTTCCGAGATGTTTAGAAAATTTTGGAATATTTAGACAAATTTATAGCTTTTTTTGGCTGTTTTCCATCTTTTCCTCGCTATTTTCCATCTTTTCCTCGCTATTTTCTTGACAGAATACTCAGTTCTATCATTCTGTGCTAGAAAGAATCCAGTTCAGCGGTCTCCCGCTTGATTAACGTCTTCCATATCACTAGACACTGTAAATGCTGAAATTCTGGAGGTCGCGAATAATCTAAATCTCAACAATAACAGGGGCAGCACAAACACTTGGCAGCACAGTGCGAGGCGATAGATATCAGGGACTGTAAGAACCGACAACGAGGTGGTCTGGAAAACGTGAGGACCGAGAGTAGGGCTGGGGCGAGCACCGCGTTCTAAGCGCGGGAAATATGTAGTTAAGACTCAAGAACGCGATCATTTAGCCCCATTTACACTACACAAAAAAATGGGTCCGGACCTATTAAAAAGTGGTCCGGACCAATTTTTTTTAAACCGTTTACACGGATAACAATCAGGTTAGGCTTATGACTGAAAAGAGCCCTAATGCGCACTGTTTACACTGCTGACTTTCGGTGTCCGGACCAGATTTTTATTTGAGCCTTCGGGATCTTTCCTTATCGCTCAGTGGTAAATACACAAAACGGTGCGCGAAGGAAAGAAACATGACTACCATTATGGCAGCCACTCTTTTACCATTTCCTTTTAGGAGGAGAGTGACTCCCTTTTCAAGGGAAAACCCCGCATAAACATTGAACCGTTTTAGAAGAAAACGGAGAAGGAAAATTTTTAAGTGGTCAGTTCTTTTAATGGCCATCATAATGAGTTAATGCACTATCGAGAGAACCATATGGCAGCTTCCTAGAACAGGTGCTTGGTTTCAGCTTGCATTGAACGAGTTTTCAGACCAAGAATGGTACGAGAACTTTCGCTTGTCCAGGGCGACATTTCGATTTCTTGTTGAAGAACTTAAACCAGAACTGACATTGCAAGATACAAAGATGAGGAAAGCTGTTGAAGTAGAAAATAAGTGGCTCTGTTCTTGTACTTTATTGCTTCAACCGCAAGTTATAGATGGCTTTCTAACCTGTTTGGTTCATTCAGGGGGTTTGTTTGCATTTGCATCCGCAAGGTAGCCGCTGCAGTGTTGAGAAAGCTTAAGCCAAAGTATATGTCAGTTGCTAAAGGAGATGAACTTGCTCGCGTGATAGCTAATTATAAGGAGAAATGGGGGTTTCCCATTTGTGCTGGAGCAATCGATGGCACACATATACCAATTTCAACACCACAGCAAAATCATGCAAGTTACAACAACAGAAAATCGTACCACAGCATTGTGATGCAAGCTCTTGTTAACAGTAATTACCTATTCCGTGATATTGTTGTAGGGTGGCCAGGAAGTGTACATGATGCAAGGGTCTTTTCGAACTCACAGCTGTTTGCTCTGGGGTGTAGTGGAAGGTTATTCCACCAGATGTGAAAGAGGAAATTTTGGGGCAATAAAAATCATCCGGTTATCTTGAGAGATCCAGCCTACCCCATGTTAAATTGGCTACTTTTAAGTAGCCGAGAGAATGTTAATACCCCCAGGATTCAGAGACGTTTTTAATTATGGTCTCAGTAGAGCCAAGATGACAGTTGAGAATACCTTCGGACGCTGGAAAGGAAGGTTTCCAAGATTCTCTAAGCGCCTGGATATGGAGGTTGATGGAGCAGTCGAGGTAGTAGCAGCTGCTTGTGTGATTCATAACATCTGTGAGATGAGAAAGGAACCATATTTTGTAGAGTGGTTACGAGAAGGTTTTGAACAGCCTGAGGAGGAAGTAATCCAGGATGGACCAATTGACGAACTGCCTGGATCTGATGTAAGAGACACTCTTGCTGCTTTTTTTATGTCACCCAAAGGCCAAAACTTGGAATTGGAGTAGACTTCCAGCTATTGTCATTGCACTTTTAAAAATTAACTAAACAACAGCTAACTGTTGTTTTTATTTAACTGGAGATCAGTGACATATCTTCATGTTACTATGTTAGAAGAGACCCAGCTATTGGTAAATGTTACCAGTGATGGTCACCATAAAAGAAATGTTGTGTTAACACTAAACAACAGCTGAACTGTTGTTGTTGTTGTTTTGTTTTTGCCTGGAGATTAGTGACATTTCTTTACATTGCTATGTTGGAAGAGACTAAAATAAAATGTTACCAACAATGGTCACCACTAAAAAGCATTGCGTTATATTTATTTCATGAGGTAATGAAATATTACAGAAATAGAACCTGTCTAGTTTAGTTTTGCAAGATACTCATAATGCTTGTTTGTTTTAATTTACAACAATCAAACCACCCATTGAAGTTCAAAAGAATAAACAGCTCTTTGGTTGTTCCCAGGTAACTCAACGAATAAATGCTTAATTAAACAAAAATATATATATAATAAGAACAACAACTATTCTTCTTTTTGTTGCTTTTGAACAGGCTCTTAAGTGGTGAGTGGGATGCAGGGCAATCAGCACTGACAAAGCTGTTCACCAATGCTTCTAGTGACTGGCCATCTCCCACTAACGAGCCAATTGATAGGTTGACGTGCTTCAGTGATAACTAAATTAAACAATGGTAACTTTACTGCCCCCTCTCGGGATGTTATCTTTCTTCATCTGGAGTTTGGACTCAAGTTTACAAAGGGTAATAAGTTTGTCTATCAAAAGAATATTCAGATTCCTGCTGCCCTGGAGTTGCCATTGAGAGTTACAGCCTCTCATTTGCATCATCATTGTAATTCATGCTCTCTTTCTTCTCTTCTCATTTCAAGTCGAAATTGTAACTCCCTCTCATGCCTCTTCTCTTCCATTTCTTCAAATCTGTGAAGGGTGCCAGAAAACAGTAAAAAAAAACTTGATACAGCAAGAGTCTAAAAAATGACAACAATGAACATCATTTTCATTTTTTTCATCATCATCACCATCATCATGATCATAATTACTGCCATTATGATTGTTTTCACAGTCACAACATTTTCTATTCAATCTTCCAAAAATACCAGGGTTTTGTTATCCCTTTGTATTCTGTCTACACATCCTTGATTAGCACTCAGTCTCCAAATTAATTCTTGCTAAAACATTTTAAAAACCTTGAAACTAATTAAGAAGCTGTATTTACCTCTTCATCTCAGCTTCTGAGGATTCACGGAGACTCAAACACACTGTTTCAATTGACTTCTCCACTTTTGTTTTCTTGGAACTTTTTGGTATGGCACCTGTGATGCACTAAGATCTCTTCCTTTCAGAACTACTATAATCAGTGTCTGAGACTACATCACTTTCTTTCTCAGAATGTAGTTCTGAGCTATTTTCTGAGGTTTCTGTTCCTGCCAAAAAGTCAATTATAACAGTAAATGAGTATGTTGCAGTTAATTTTTGTTTTCAGTTAAATTTTTATTTTTTCATGTTTAAAACTCGTTATCATACATCACATACCTAAAAACAAAGGAAAAATAAACTTTAACTGCAGAAACAAAAAATTAACTGCAACATGTACATGTACCACACAGTTTGAAAACCTCTAGTTAACTCTCATTCCCATACTCATTATTTTTTTTTTACTGACAGGTTATCTAGTAAAGATACACGGAATATATTCATTTGGTGTATGATTTGAAAAATAACAGAGCTTATTTAACTAAAAGACCCATAAAATGCACAAAAATATTTTGACTGTTAATCTAAAATCACAACAGCAACAAGAACAAACACTCTACCATTTTCTAGAGAGCTTCCATTCTAGACTTCACTATTGTGATCACTGGAGCTGCTATCCCACAGATGCGGTGGGTCAATAGTTGGGTTATCTTTAAAAATTATGTCCATTTTTTCCGTGAACTACCAGGGTTTCTTGGGTCTTGAATTTCCGCTCTTCTTGCCACTATCCTTTACATCTTTGTATTTTGCACGTAGTTTTTTCAATTTGTCCGTAATTGCCGCGACAGTTTTCATCATTCCTTTTTGAAACAACCAGAAAAACGAAATAGCATTAGAGCGAAATGAAACACAGTGACCTGATAAAAGTCATAAAAACTGTCAGAAGGAAGGATTTTAGCATGAAAACTTACCATGCTGTTCTAACTTCTTCTGAACTTCCAGGTGTAACGTCACGTGATAGTTGTAATCCAATAGGATGCTAGATTTTACATGTGCTCGCGATCTTGTACAGGAGTCTTCAGTGAACCGACTTATGGAATAAAAGTATCGTTTGTTTATGTTTACAAAACCCGTTTGTTGCTGTACAAAGCCACAACGTTACACCAGGTACACTGCATTTTTGTCTTTCGGGCATTTTGCTTTCTCCAGGCCTATTTGAATGGTCTCTTCGGCAAAAACGTTTAATAGTAGGCCAACTTAATCAGTGAAAGGTCCCGGCAATTCTACTTTTTTACAAAAAGATCAACTCTGCTACTTGAAAAGAGCAGAAAAATTAACTTTCTGCATTCATTTTTCATAGAACAAAATGCAAAATTGTTACCTTTTTTGTCAGTGCTAGTCGATTAGGTGAAAAGTTTAAAAAAAGGTACCTTTTTAGAAAAAAAAGGCGGGTATTTTAAGCTTTCAAGTGAAAATATTTTGACGTCAATATTGTCCACTTTTCATCCATTTCTCACTTTACCAAACGATGATTTAAAGCGCGAAAGAGGTACCTTTTTGTCGCTTTCAAGCGATCTCATGAAAGGCCCAAAAAGGTACCTTTTTGGCAGTTGGAAGTGATGTTCTCAAAAGCGCGAAAAAGGTACCTTTAATAGTGTTTTCAAGCCATGGGAAACCATTCAGAATCCTACTGATTGACAGATGTCAACTGTTTGGTGTCATTTTTATGAATTTTTTGTCTGAATTTACTAATCCACTATTCAAGAGATAAATATTCCTTGTTTATTCGCCAAGTTTGAAACCAATTGCTGAGCTTGACACTGTAACATGTACAGTGTCAGGTCGCAGTTTTAAAATCTATCCAATCAGTGAAAGATTCCGGCAATTCTACTTTTTTACAAAAAGGTCAACTCTGCTAGTTAAAGACAGCAGAAAAACTAAGTTTCTGCATTCATTTTTGGTAGAACAAAATGCAAAATTGTTACCTTTTTTGTCTATGCTAGTCGTTTAAGTTAAAAGTTATGAAAAGGTACCTTTTTTTGAAAAAGAAGTCAGGTATTTTCAGCTTTCGGGTGAGTGATATTTTGACGTCAATATTGTCCGCTCTTCATCCATTTCTCACTTTACCAAACGATGTTTTAAAGCGCAAACGAGGTACCTTTTTTCGGTTTCAAGCGATCTCATGAAAGGCACAAAAAGGTACCTTTTTTGCAGTTGAAAGCGATGTTCTCAAAAGCGCGAAAAAGGTACCTTTACTGAATGTTTTCAAGCCATGGGAAGCCATTTAGAATCTTACTGATTGACAGATGTCAACCGTTTGGTGTCATTTTTATGAATTTTTTTGTCTGAATTTACTAATCCACTAGTCAAGAGATGAATAATCCCTGTTTATTGACCAATTGCTGAGCTAGCTCAGTTTTGACACTGTAACATGTACAGTGTCAGGTCGCAGTTTTAAAATCTATTCCCCGTGCTTGATTTTGGCGTGGGTGTGAGCCATCTTGATCAGCGTCGGAGTGAAGCTGGAAGCATCACGTTGTCACTGGTTCAGTGGTTATCAATGAATGACAGGTGTCAGTTAAAAGTAACCTGAAGAGAAGCCGGGCCAGTCTCTTGTGCATTGAAAAGGCTTTTTTGTTTCCTCGCTAAAATGCTTTACCTTAATGCTCCTTTTTTCGAATAACATGCTTACCCTAAAAAAATTCACTAAAATACGCGATGATGCGATGATACGTATAAGTGAGAAACCAACAAGAATGTATGCTAATGGATTTAATACACCAAAAGACAATTGTCCAAACAGTGGCATTTGAATTTTTTTTATTTTGACTTTTAAGAGTTTATTTTCTATTTGAAAATTTCTAATTTCACTTTCTCTGAAAAAAGAAATTTTCCGGGAAAGTCTACCAAAGTTCTCGAAAAAAATGCTGGCATACTGTACAAAAGTCTAAGAAGAGGAAAGTTGTTCAGGCTTACTTAAGTATTTAGTTAGGGGGTGTCAAAGGTATACATGTATGGTGACATTTTTACTGTTAATGGCTTTACTTCGGCCTGTAGCTCAAAAAGCACCTGAAGTTAAATTATTTATATAATTTATATCATAGCAAAGAAAAATAACCCCAAGACTGAAGTCTCTAATAACCTTTCTGCAGTGAAAAACATCACCCACGAAACAAGACAGTTATTAAAATGACCCGCTCGGGACCCTCTCAGTTTAGACGTAAAGGAAAAGGAAAATGAACTCCTGTTGCTTTACATGTAGAACTTCTTTCGGGTTAAAGTATTTGCTTCACGCTTAAAATTGCGCTTGCTGAGCTTCTCTTCTTTCATCTAGTTTTAAAGTACCAGAAGTTGTTACATTTTCAGGAGCCATTTAATCCATTTGGCTGGTGGCCAACGATAATTTCGGATTTCTTCTTAATCTAGTTTCTCGCTTTTGATCTTGGCTAAAAGAAGCGAGCTTAAATTGTTTACTCCGCTGGTTCTCCTTGTACACCATTTCAATTTTAACTGGATCACATAGAATCCCCTAAAAAAAGTCTGTGCATCGTTCATTGAAGCTCAAGAGGTGCCAACGGTTGACATATGTCAATCAGTAGGATTTTGAATGGCTTCCCAAAAGCTTGAAAGCACTATTTTATATTTTTAAAAATGTACCTTTTTCGCACTTTTAACAACATCACTTCCAACTGCCGAAAAGGTACCTTTTTCGCGCTTTTGCGAACATCGCTTCCAACTGCAAAAAAGGTACCTTTTTGTGCCTTTCATGACACTTTGAGGAAGATTGACTGACAGATGTGTTTTCACACCCATCACATTGTACAGTGTATTCTGGTTACTAACAAGGGCAAGTAAAGTTCCTTAAGTCCAGTATCCACAAAGAGAGAGAGTAACACATTGCATAAACTGCTACAGGGCAGCGCTGTTTACAGGAACATTGGTAACTATTAACATCTGATATACTACAATGTTCAACATTGCTTGAGGAAAGATGAGGTTCAAAGTTGGCAATATGTACACCTTTAAGTTCATATATACCCTAATTCCTATGTAGAGTCTAAAAACATTGTACTAATTTATGCATGGATGGTATTTCCAACAATACACATCTCCCTTCACTATGACTGTTATGATACATATCTCTAGCATGAGAATCGAAATACATTATAAGCCCCAGCCTCAATGCTGTAGATACCAACACCAATAACTGCCACCGTTAAAATGAATGAGTTGTATTTCAGTGCCAAGAGTGTTTCAAATGCTGTACCCTGTGAGTGCTGGCATATACAGTAGTGATACCCCTCAATTCTGGGATCACCATGGATGTTACAAGGATCAGTGGAGCTGAGATAAACCTTACTCCGGGCTGTAACCACTTATGTCCTATGTTGCAATTTGGCTCCAAACATGTCTGCATTGAAGATGTGCTATTTTCAAACATTGTCATGAAATGACACGGTTTTTGTTGTGGATTGGGACATACTGTATACGGTAGGGGAGGGACGAAACACGACATCGCCTAAAAACGCCTGCGTGGGAGGCTGTGTAGCAATTTGATTGGCAACAATTTCGTTAAGTTCCACTAAAATCCTTTCAACGCGGCAACAATTTTAAAACGTAGGTAGCGACGGTTCGTTCAAAATACATAAGAGCAAAATTTGATACAAAAATCAAGTCACAATCGGCTGATAAGAAGAGAATAATCCGAGTAAAATATTTTATTTGCTTTCATTAGGTCGTGTTGCTACACGACTGACTGGTTTCCTTGATGCAAGAGCTGCATAAGGCTATTTGCTAATCTTTTGTTATTTAAGACTACATTTATAGGCATTGAAACTGTTTCCTGTCATCCTTTGCAACGGCTGGCAACTGAGGCAAGGATGAACTAGGACCGAAACTTGAAAAAGTTTTAAATTTAGCCAACGCTTTCAAGTTTTGATGGCAGATGCTATGCCTGCAAAAATGGCCATAAAAATTATGATTAGTGCTGTCTGACGAAAGTTATTTGTTATCTTCTTTCTTCATGACTCTAACAGCAGCATTTTGTGTATTGGTTTATTAACTAAGTAATGAGTTCAGTACAGAATTAACCTAAAACAGCAATATCCTTGTGACATAGCCCCTTTAAGGTGCGTAAGCATGCGGGGAGGCATGGGAGTCGGAATATGAGAAAATGCATGATCTGTGAGACCATTTATTCCAGTGATTGTTGTCCGATGATTTTTTTAAACCAAATTAAAGCGTCAAAAACTAAAAGCTTGCATTTGTCTGGGGACCCCACGTCCACTTTTCCTTTCGAGTATCGACCTTAAATGTAAAAAACCATCTCATATTAAGTAGAAAATAGGTTGTACCGACTACAGATCGGGAGGCCCTTCAGAAGTAATGAAACCAGCTGCTACTTTGCCTGACCAAACCGGGCCCATGACAAACCACGTTATTAGCACATACAGAACCTAACAATCTACTCAATCATTTTTTAATGCACAGTATCTTTACGTTGTGAACCCATTTATAATTAAAAAATACTCTATGATTTATAGCCACAGTGTGAGGTTAATTCACCAGAAATTAGAAATCTAAGTTTTGGAATTAACTATGTACAACTCAACTATTCAGTCTTGCAAATAGTCAAACACGAACCGAACAAGAAACGTTATTTCGAAGGAACGTTCTTTTTTTTAAACAATGACCAACTGAAAATGATCAGTTTCAAAAGAGACCGAAAAAAAAAAAAAAAAAAAAGAAGCCAGAAAAATCCGGGTTTTTATCCGTAGTGACCTTGAGATACACCGTTTCAACCTACAATCACAGACAAAAGTAGTTGGGAAGGCTGTACAACTTAGCAGTAGTCCATTTTAATCCTGAAAAAAGAGAGTTTTCTCTTTTGCTAAATATCCCCCGTCCCCCCTGTTCAATGTTGGGATATAACAGAACAATTACGTGCACAAACATTAACGTTTTGATCAACATTGGGCCAGGGGCGGGGGGAGGAAGGAAAAGAAGAGGTAAAAAAGGCAACCTTCCTAACACTTTTGACGATGATTGTAGGAGTACGGGTAAGCGAACATGTTTATCTCGTAGTTTTATAAAAGGCAACCATTATTTCCTAGATGTGATAATGGCGAAACCATTCTAACCGGTAGCCTACCCGTTTCTCCCGCGCAAGAGGCAATCTACCCGATTTTTAGAGGTAAAACCGGAGGTTTTTATAACATTTTAGGGGAAATTCCGGACAGAGGCTAATTGTTTTAGGATATTTGTAGCTCGGCCTAGATGTAACATACATGCCTTATCCGTTCCAGACTATATTGAGTGTGATTCAGGGGCTGTTTAAATGAAGGGAGGAAGGTCCTTGCAACAGCAAGACACTTGAAGAAACAACTTTTCAGGGCTTACATGCAGAAATTTCGGTCCGTGTGCCGGACCGTGTGGTTACCTAGTATAGTAGGAATTAAAGATGGCGGGCGACTGGGACAAAAATGTAATTTGGGCCCTTCTACTCTACATTTCAGTAGAATTATCACAATTATCACTTGCCGTGATTACCCACTGAACGACTCACCGCCAGTTTTATCTGGTTTGTCCCTAGTACTAGGATCTTCTACTTCTCAGCTAAGAAGATCCTAGTGCTAGGGAGACTAAGTACAACCCTTGCATGTTACACTCTTTCTTTTTTACAAGAATATTGTTTTTCCGGCCCAGGCTGATATTCCTATTTGTCTGCTGATTTTAGGCTGAAAATATTCTTAATACATGTATTCTCTATTCTTAGTTCATGTCTTTTGCATTGTACATATTTTGTACTGCAAAAATACATTACATGTACCACTCGTCATTGGACATTTGGCTATCGGTAGTGAAGATGTTTCGTTTGTTGGCTAGTTTTGCCGTTTAAAACAAAGGAATAATTTTAAATAAGTAAAAACATATTGTATTGTACTTATAGATTTCAACACACGAAATTATAGTCTTCTCACAATTTCAGCCTCAGGTTTATTCTTAAAATATTCTTAAAATTTCGCAAATTTCAGCCTCGATATTCTTATCAAACATATTCTAATAAAAAAGAAAGAGTAACTGAATACAGGAAAAATATGGCGCTAGGATCTTCCAACCGCCGTGAGAACAACCCCTTATACCGACGTGGGAAATCGCAGTGGTTATGTAATGGTCATGTAAACAACCTAACGTGCCAAGACGGCAGGCACGCACACACAAATGAATAAAGCAGACTGGATGAAAAAAAAAAAAGACTTGCTTTCGCTCTGTCAGGAAACCTTCAATGTTTGTTCCCGCTACGCAACTAACATTACGTTTAAAAATGTCTATATGCATATCAAAATAAATACTCCAATGCCATGCGGCTTCAAACTTTGATGTTGTTGTTTTTGCTTAACGCATTAGCTCTTTTCAGCTAGCAAAGCAAATCCAAATGCAGCCCCTTTTCATTGCGATTTAGTGCAGATGAGTGTAAATGTTTGCCGCGGATGATAATAGAATAGTTTAGCCGGTCTTGCATTTGATGTGCCCCTCTGAGTGAGCTTGTTAAGTACTGACAGTCACGTAACCACGGCGAGGGGTGCTGACAGTCACGTAACCACGGCGAGCTGACAGTCAGGTAACAACGGCGTCACAATTCCTTCAACCCCCACAAGCATGCCACATACATACGTCATAAACTCAAAGTTTCCCCACACGATTTTACAATTCTACCATAACGTTGCTTGTTTCTAAGGCGGTAATCGCTAACTGCAACTAGAAGCAGGCCATGGCAAGTGGCAACACGACAGCAGCAGAGGTTCTTATCTAGCATACAGACATCTTTCCGTTTCTTAATGGCGGTTTCTTTTTTTTCCTACACAGAGAAGAGAAATACTCAAGAAAGAACACGCGCGAGATTTTTCTTTTCTCCTTTTTTTTAACTTGCCAGTGTAGATATAGAGGATATCACATGGCCGCTTAGAGATAGGGCCATTTAATGTTCTACTCGTATATTATATAAACACTAATGAAATACCAAACCATTTCACTTAAACAGTTTTTTCCCTGCTAAAAGGCGCGATTTATTATGTAGCCATAGCAACGGTGATCTTTTCACATTATTTTCACGTGTGAAGATATCATGTTTTCGCGCGAAAGCTCACCTGGTATTTCATTGCATACTGTGCATATACTGTATATATTTAGTATACACCTGTTTCAATTCAGGTTGCTCCCGTGAACCATGTTTCAAAGCCTTAGTGCACTATGGTAAACCCTTTTGTAGTGGGAAGTTTAATCTTGTTCACGTTCATTGAAATAATGGTGACCATTTGCGAAAAGGCGTTTAAGAGAGCTTTCAAGTCCAGTGGCTGCTAAAATTCTTAGGCATGAACGAGCTGAAAATTTTCATTTTTAAAATCTCATAGTAAAAAATTACTTATTACAAATTATTGCTTGTAGGAGTACGGGTAAGCGAACATGTTTATCTCGTAGTTTTATAAAAGGCAACCATTATTTCCTAGATGTGATAATGGCGAAACCACTCTAACCGGTAGCCTACCCGTTTCTCCCGCGCAAGAGGCAATCTACCCGATTTTTAGAGGTAAAACCGGAGGTTTTTATAACATTTTAGGGGAAATTCCGGACAGAGGCTAATTGTTTTAGGATATTTGTAGCTCGGCCTAGATGTAACATACATGCCTTATCCGTTCCAGACTATATTGAGTGTGATTCAGGGGCTGTTTAAATGAAGGGAGGAAGGTCCTTGCAACAGCAAGACACTTGAAGAAACAACTTTTCAGGGCTTACATGCAGAAATTTCGGTCCGTGTGCCGGACCGTGTGGTTACCTAGTATAGTAGGAATTAAAGATGGCGGGCGACTGGGACAAAAATGTAATTTGGGCCCTTCTACTCTACATTTCAGTAGAATTATCACAATTATCACTTGCCGTGATTACCCACTGAACGACTCACCGCCAGTTTTATCTGGTTTGTCCCTAGTACTAGGATCTTCTACTTCTCAGCTAAGAAGATCCTAGTGCTAGGGAGACTAAGTACAACCCTTGCATGTTACACTCTTTCTTTTTTACAAGAATATTGTTTTTCCGGCCCAGGCTGATATTCCTATTTGTCTGCTGATTTTAGGCTGAAAATATTCTTAATACATGTATTCTCTATTCTTAGTTCATGTCTTTTGCATTGTACATATTTTGTACTGCAAAAATACATTACATGTACCACTCGTCATTGGACATTTGGCTATCGGTAGTGAAGATGTTTCGTTTGTTGGCTAGTTTTGCCGTTTAAAACAAAGGAATAATTTTAAATAAGTAAAAACATATTGTATTGTACTTATAGATTTCAACACACGAAATTATAGTCTTCTCACAATTTCAGCCTCAGGTTTATTCTTAAAATATTCTTAAAATTTCGCAAATTTCAGCCTCGATATTCTTATCAAACATATTCTAATAAAAAAGAAAGAGTAACTGAATACAGGAAAAATATGGCGCTAGGATCTTCCAACCGCCGTGAGAACAACCCCTTATACCGACGTGGGAAATCGCAGTGGTTATGTAATGGTCATGTAAACAACCTAACGTGCCAAGACGGCAGGCACGCACACACAAATGAATAAAGCAGACTGGATGAAAAAAAAAAGACTTGCTTTCGCTCTGTCAGGAAACCTTCAATGTTTGTTCCCGCTACGCAACTAACATTACGTTTAAAAATGTCTATATACATATCAAAATAAATACTCCAATGCCATGCGGCTTCAAACTTTGATGTTGTTGTTTTTGCTTAACGCATTAGCTCTTTTCAGCTAGTAAAGCAAATCCAAATGCAGCCCCTTTTCATTGCGATTTAGTGGAGATGAGTGTAAATGTTTGCCGCGGATGATAATAGAATAGTTTAGCCGGTCTTGCATTTGATGTGCCCCTCTGAGTGAACTTGTTAAGTACTGACAGTCACGTAACCACGGCGAGGGGTGCTGACAGTCACGTAACCACGGCGAGCTGACAGTCAGGTAACAACGGCGTCACAATTCCTTCAACCCCCACAAGCATGCCACATACATACGTCATAAACTCAAAGTTTCCCCACACGATTTTACAATTCTACCATAACGTTGCTTGTTTCTAAGCCGGTAATCGCTAACTGCAACTAGAAGCAGGCCATGGCAAGTGGCAACACGACAGCAGCAGAGGTTCTTATCTAGCATACAGACATCTTTCCGTTTCTTAATGGCGGTTTCTTGTCATTTCTAGTAATGGACACAGTTGGTGATATTGATCTAGCAGGAGATCTTGAAAATGTATTATTTCCGTCATCTTCATTTCCAATCTTACCAGCGGTGGAACTATCACTATCGCTACCTTCGGCCTCACCCGTTTCATCTCGTTCCTTGTTAAGCAGACTTTTCGTGGTATTTGGTTCACTTTTACTTTTTTCATCTCTGGGTGGTGATCTGATATACTTAACCCCCTCAACTTTTTTGTTGCTTGGTCCGTCACATGACTCTGGATCTTCAGAGGACCCTTTACAGTGACTCATAACCTGACCATGAAACTTTACTCCAAGCGCAAATCCAAGAATAAGACTTAGTAAGATGGCGGTCACCACAGCTACGGCAAACAAACCATTGTCTCTGTTTTCTATTTTGGAAAAAAATGTGTTCTGTTACTGGTCCCGTGACGACAACTGGACCTACCTTACTGCTGTTGTGCTATGTTATTGTCCAACTGAGTATTTACTATAAACACACATTGTTCTACACAATAAGGGGCAACGAATGTTGGAAAGTGGACACGAATTAACCCGTTTTACCAGAAATGCTACTTTAAAAAGACATACTCTTTCAGGTTGACGTAAAGACAGACGAGCAAGGCAAGTGAACAGAAGGAAAATGTTCTTTTATTTTATTGGGCCTTCCCATTGCCTGCCTCTTCAGCTGTATTTTTGTTATTTTTCTGCCCTTTCCCTACATCAGACGGCCTATTCACAGGCAGCATGCAATTTTCTGCCAATTTTTTTGCTTTACAAAAGGGTTCTCAAAGTGAAAAAATAAAGTAGTACACAGCCTATTTCAGGAGTTCAGATAGTGGAATGAGGCGCGAAGGAACGAAAGGGAAAGAGAGAGTTCCTAACCCACCCCTCCCTCGCGGTTTTTCCTGGAACAGACTAGAAGTTTAGGCAACTCTGTAGGCAAATCACCCTTTTTACTACATTTGTTTATCGTCTCTGCTCCGCTAAAACGTCTGTTTTTTTTTTTTTTAAGTTAACAGCTGTAACTGGCGGCACGACTATTTCAGACTTTAGAAACACACTTTCTTTCCAGCATCGTCAATATGAATCCATAAAGTCGGTTTAAATCAAATAATTTAATAGAGACACCCACCTTGTTTATCCGGGGCGGGGGTTGGGTCTGCAAAAAAGTAATACAGTAAACACAACATAGTTTTTATAAAGAGACAGACTCGTCTAACAAACTCTCTGGACCTGACAATTTCTTTTTTGTAACCCTACGATCAGTCAGCGAGCGACAGTAAATGGAAATGCAGTTGCTCTCTCAATCGATCATGGTGCATGAGTTCTGTTTCTCATAACTAATTTTATTCATTAAGGAAGGGTTACGAGGGTTACACTTGACAGTTTTAAAAACTGATAAACCTGTGGCACACCATTTTTTCACTACTCACGCCAGAATTCGACCACGGTGCCCCAAATACAAGGTGGAGACCTTGTGATCAGGTACAACAGTGGCTACCTACAGTGACTTCCTATAGTTAGTTGCTAGTCACTAGTCTGCTTTGCATATCCATAACCTCCTGTTCTACTCCAATAGCGTCTCAACGGCGAAATGGAACAAACATTTACACATCGGGTAATCAAAGGAGGCAATCAGGTACTAGTGCTAGCTAGGGCACTGAGTCTAACGCCGTTTAATAATTGACGCGAAAGTGTCACTTTGAAGGAAATTTAACTAGTTTCCAACACAGTACAAACCTTGAGAAAATCTTCAATCAATCAAATTTTTCTTGAAAATGTGAGCTGTTTATAACAATAAACGGTTTGATTGCCTTTTTTCACGGCTAGTGTCTTGATGTAATGATAACAACAAACAAACAAACACGCAACTTCCATAACTCATGCGCAACTTTAAATGGGAATTACCTTTCCTGGTTGGGGTCAGACTACCAGTGGTCACCTGAACAGTACTAAAAACCGGTTGGATGGTTGTTACTTCTGAAACCAATGTATGCGCAAACAAAATGATCAGTGCTTGGTCAAATGTGAATTTTAGAAGTACTACCAATTGATTGTAGTGCGTTCATAATCTTTTTAACAGTACATGTATAATCAGCAATGGAATAGAGCCAAGCTTTGCAGAAAACTCAAATGAGGTTTTGAAATGTTATGGTGAAAAAGGACGCAAGAGATGTATGGAAGCTGCGTGATAGAAAAGTAATGGCAGCACTGAACAGATCATCGCCGCTGAAAGAAATTAAAATTCCATCACCTTTTCTTATCCTGTTATCTTGGTTAATCAACACACAGAATTTTGATAACCATTACGATTTTTAAGTAACTCAGGCACGTGACAACGGGCGAACGCTTACGTTATGGAAAGACGTTGATATTATAAACAGGTAAGTTGGTTACACAGTTGAGGGAAGTAAGAAAAGTTACACACGTTTGCATCGTATGAATTTTGCAGTCTTGATTAGTTTTTAAAACAGTTTTCTTTATTAAGGTTATAGCTGTGGAACAACGCACGTGAAAATCTAACAAGTTGAAAATTATGTAAGAAACGATTGTAAATAATATCTCACCAACTTCTGGCTCCACGTTAAGACCATGAGAGGCATCGACACTGAACTGTCCCACTTTACCAGAAGATACTCTCTCTTGCAAATCTTCCAGCAATTCAGAGTTTTTGCTGGCAGGTTCAGCAGCGAAGTTTAGGACCATCGTACAGATAATACTTCCTTTCCTGTAAAACATATCTATAGTCAACTTTCTCTAAGAAGGACAACTGAAGGACAGGCACAATGTGTCCCTCTCAGAGAGATGTCCGTCTTTTCGGGGGTCGATTAAAGGGAGTAAGAAAGACAGCGACCAACTCTAGGTGTGGCTTTCGGGTTGGGGTGGATTTCCACTGTCCTAATTTTCACGTGCGTGTACACGCACGTAAATTTTGCACGCATAAATAAAAATAGAGACAAGGAATGAAGTGTAGCGCTTAAACGTGAAGGTGGGCGAGGTTCAACTTTCACTTTTACGCGCGATCTTTTAAGGTTTCATCTCTTTTATTTGCGAATGTAAATTTTACGCATGTAAGCAAAAAAAAAAAAAAGGAAAAAAAAATTACGCGACAATGGAAATCCACCCTCTAAGTCTAAATTGTAAATTTAAAGTTTTTAGTTAACTCTAGGTTTAGTGTCCATGGGTCTTGGTAAGACTGAGCGTGCTGGCATGATCATTTTACTTTACTGTTCGCTACTTCCATTTGTATATTCCTGAAACGTACTAAATGTCACTCTGCAGGGGTTGTAAAGCCCATCAACTCACTTGTATTACACCAATGTTTTGAAGTCAGACCAGTCTCTTACGGACTGACTGCTGATCACTAAGATAACCTAAAGTTGAGGAGGGAAAATTTGAACCGCGACGATGATACACAAGTAACTTTAGTATTATATTTCACCTGAATGAAATATCCTTGAAACCAATAAAGGCAGGATTTTTGGAATAAATTTCTCTCACCTACAAAATGATTTAGCATTGAAATGATTAGTAAACATATTTAAAAATAAAACATTATGACAACAACAACAACAGCACCATTCTGCTGAAACGAGTTAAAACAAATATGATGAGTATTCATAAAAATGAATTATATACCTAATAAGTACACGGCACAATAACTGAACAAACACATTAAAAGTATATATACATACGCACCACATTTTTTATTCTGCCAGTCAGGGATATAAATTCTTGCGACTTTTCATCAGAAAGTGAAGAACTCCATTGTTCATTAGTTAGTCTCAAATCCGCTTCGACCTGTTTATCTGTCAAAAATTGAAGACTAGAGTTATTGCGAAAAATAAAAACAAAAAACACGTGGCCCACAAATAACCAAAGACTAAATAACAATTATTACTGGTTAAAAATTTCTGTCCAGACATCACGAGACTGATGTACATCAGGTTTATCTTCGGATGTTTTGGGATCAAACGGTCGACGATTGAAAACGTATGAACCTGTTCTCCTTTTCTCACAAATGAGAGTCTCTATCGAAGACGCAATTGAAGGTTAATAACCATGGAAGTATAGACTTACTTATCCATGTAAATAAAGTAATAATCAACTTTATACATTCCGACTCTGACCCATGACTAGGTAACTCACATGACTTCTATCACAAACTTTTTAAGTAAATGAATGGTGAACGGAAAAACCGTTACGGATGCATGACACTTGCAGTTCGATAGCTGATAGAATGATATTTGCAATAAATTATCAACCAGTGTAATGAACGTCTTTGAAGATACAGGTGTATAACTCTCCTATAGTGTTCAGAAAACCGTTTTTGTTACACCGTTATAACGGTTTTCTGAACTCTGAAGTAGGGTTATACACCCGAAACGTCTATTTCTTCAAAGGCATTCATGACACTGTTTTATAACTATTTTGTAGTTAGTATCACCCAATCAGCTATTTAGACAAATGTTGGCAGGCTCTGTAACAAACTTGCAATAGAGAGCTTTAAATTCTAATGACGAGAACGACTACGAGTACGAGATTTTCTCAAAGTTTTAGCATTTTGCAATCGGGAGAGGTCTTAACCTCCTTCAATAACGATAACAGTGCTAAATTTTCTGGTGAAAAAAGGTACAATGAAGAATTCCGGGGTGTCTATTTTTGACAATACAGGAAAAAACTTTAAATCAAATCCCGTACTCGTAGTCGTTCTCGTCCTCGAATCTAAAGGTCTTTATTAGGACTGTACCATGTATTGCAATTAAGTTTGTGATCATCAACTTGTCGAATTTTACAAAAGGAATTTACAACCAAGCGATAGCTTTTTTTTAATCTCGTGTGGCAAACAGACGTTGGTAAAATTGTCGACAGTAGCAGTGTAAGCTGTCAGCAGTTACATACCCTCTATACGGACGGTCTCACCAAATGATGAGCCAAACTCATTCTCTGCTACACAAAAGTATGATCGCTGACCCGAGTCTGCGCCGATTTGAGTTTGATGTGCGTTTATCACGTACTTGGTTTCTCCAATCAGTTTGTAGATAGAAACACGCGGAGTTGGCAGACCAGTCGCATTACACACAAATAACGATGTCTGATTGACTTTAATGAGGGCAGATGCGATAACTGGCAAAATTCCTAGAAGCAGCAAAGAAGACAGTTCTCAAAAATACTATCCTTCAACTGATAAGAAAATTATGGATTTCACTGGACACAAAACAAAAGAGTATAGTGTGAAAGGACAGAATGCTCTGGAGACCAAACCATGATAGTTTGGCCTGGGGTAACCTATCACGTTATTCATAATTATTTTGGGTCTTTGTTATCTAATGAGTTCCAAACTATTTGAGTAGTCCTTACTTCTTCTACCGTAGCACATTGCAGCCTTTTACTTACCTCTGATATTTATAGCACAAGAAGAAGTGCCCATCTTATTAGCAACAAAACACCGATAAACCCCAACGTGACTTATTCCGAAGTTACTTATTTCCAGCTGTCCTTGATCAGAACTTCTCCCTGGCAAGACGTTGTAATATGAACGACCAGTTACAAGTTCAGAATCTTTTGTCCACTTAGTTATCGTAGGAAGTGGTACACCACGTTCTCCTTGACAGCTAAGGCTCGTAATCCCTCCTACTTGTTCACGAGTAACTATCACTGAGCATGTTGGAGGCTCTTAATAAGAAAAAGAACAAAAGCAACCTTATTAATGGTTCACCTCTAAAAGTGGTACCATTACTTTCAATAAATTATACTCACTCCTCTGTACGCGGCATCTACAAGACAGTTACGCTAACTGTGAGGAAACTGTTACATATTTTGAGTGATAATAATGAAAGTGTTTCTTGTGTTTGTCCATTGGTATGCTTCGGTCAGACACACACAAACTAGCTAACGTAAACAAAGGATAGTATACCTTCAAGACAGACTTTTGAAAAGTTTCCTTGAACAATGTCTTGTGCCCAGTAACTGTTCAAAGGAAAATCAAACGCTGTCAGGCCATAAGGAAAACAACACTAACTACTGTAAACCTCCTGTAATAAACCCCTCTATACATACGACCCCCAAAATCGCAAGTCAAAAAAGCCTCATATCAAAAAGGAATCCTCAAAATTATAGTCAAAAAAGAGAAAGAATGGCGGTTCCAATACTGTTGGGCGCTTTAGGTAAGTTCAGTGCATCACTGGCCGCTGTATTTCTTTTCACATCTACAACGCCATTCATTTTTATCATCTCATTTAAAGATAAACACTCAACAGATCGAGGAAGGTTTGTGTCTATTCACCAACAAAAATCCATCAGCCACACCGTGCACGATTACTTAACGAAAGCCTCGGCTTTTAATAAGAAAACCCTACTAATTAGATCTATTTACAGATATCAGTACGTTTACAAAGCTCAGTTCCAACAACAACAACTGCAGTAAAAAAAACCTACACAGAGAAGAGAAATACTCAAGAAAGAACACGCGCGAGATTTTTCTTTTCTCCTTTTTTTTAACTTGCCAGTGTAGATATAGAGGATATCACATGGCCGCTTAGAGATAGGGCCATTTAATGTTCTACTCGTATATTATATAAACACTAATGAAATACCAAACCATTTCACTTAAACAGTTTTTTCCCTGCTAAAAGGCGCGATTTATTATGTAGCCATAGCAACGGTGATCTTTTCACATTATTTTCACGTGTGAAGATATCATGTTTTCGCGCGAAAGCTCACCTGGTATTTCATTGCATACTGTGCATATACTGTATATATTTAGTATACACCTGTTTCAATTCAGGTTGCTCCCGTGAACCATGTTTCAAAGCCTTAGTGCACTATGGTAAACCCTTTTGTAGTGGGAAGTTTAATCTTGTTCACGTTCATTGAAATAATGGTGACCATTTGCGAAAAGGCGTTTAAGAGAGCTTTCAAGTCCAGTGGCTGCTAAAATTCTTAAGCATGAACGAGCTGAAAATTTTCATTTTTAAAATCTCATAGTAAAAAATTACTTATTACAAATTATTTCTTTTAACAACATTAAATGAATAGGCCCGCCTGATTAAGCTGCGTTTTTGCATGGGCCAGAATGCTGGTTATTTCAATAAATCAAATCAACGCTATTCTTCTTTTTTTTATTCAGTTTTAAAAAAATTGCCTTAAAAATAGATCAACACGTAATGTTAAGTTACTTATTGTTGTTCAACAAACGCCTTGAATTTTATTTGATATTTTTTTGACTCCATCAAAATTCCCACGTGCACGGAACCAAGCAAACTAGTTGAAAATTTGCAGCATTTGCATATTACCACAGAGAAAAACCTAACCTCAAATCACTGTCTTAAATTAAAAAGCCTAGGATTCAGTGTTTTGAAATACATTGTCTTAACGTTCTGCTGACATAGCATAGAAGCGTCAGCAGCGTTTGCTTTCTACGTTTCTAGGCTCGTTGCGGGCACATTATAACCATAATTGAAAGAAATGTATACTAAAACAGTGGATAGTGTTTTTCCAAGCTCTGATTGGCTACTCAATCAGTGAATATCCTGCAATATACTGACGCAAATCTCGCAGTTGACCATTTTAAAGGGGCTGTGTCACGGCAGTCCAGTTTATTTTGTTTAATTTTGCCAATTACTCGCCCTCAATCGCTATGGAACTTAAAGTAACCAAAGAAATTGCAGGTAAATGACAAAAACAGAGATCCAAGACAAACAAATATGTCTCCTGAGCGTTATTTTTGAAGTTGCAAGCAGCACGCACTTAACCATTTTTTCATTAACTGCGAAATGTCTCCCTGTTTATATAGAGGAATAAAAATCTCGCACTTCACCATTTTTCGTTAACTGCAAAATTTCTCTCTGTTACAATGAAGAAACACAAATCTCGCAGTTAACCACATATCATTAACTGCGAAATGTCTCTCTGTTTATGTGAAGGAACAGAAATCTCGCAGTTAACCATTTTCGTTAACTGCGAAATGTCTCTCTGTTTATGTGAAGAAACAAAAATCTCGCAGTTAACCCCCGGGGGCCCATGTACTTGGGTTTATTTTGGCTGGGTATGTGCCGCTGGCCTCTCAGAGCCCCTACCCCCATTATAGTCTATTCTGTGGCCAATTGTATACACCATTGTCACTTTTGGGCAAATATGTAATTTTGGCGATCCCAGCTTAGTCACTTTCTACTTTTATGAATTGACCCATTTTTTTTAGATTGAATGAAAAACAATTTACTTTTCACCCGCAGTACAAACATTCTGGTACGTTTGGTAATCGTGCGTGTCAATGGAAGAAAAAATTCATATAGTACGATAGCATCTTTAAATGAGCCCATAGAAGCGTTAAAAATGAGGGAAAAAAGAGAATCACCGAAGCAAAGTTTATTTACACTCCACAAATTCGGGACGTTGCCGTACTCACAACATCGTTTTCTCATTTGAGTCTGGAGCACAACAACGACCTGTTACTTTAATCTTTAAAGTTGTTAAGAGGGGGGTCTATTCATCCTTTCTTCAAGCAACTCTGATTACGGATATCATCCCTAAAAGTGCCAAGAATATGCTTCTTACGTTGCCGTACTCACAACATCTTTTTATCATTTGAGTCTGGGGCAAAACAACGCCCTGTTACTTTAATCTTTAACGTTGTGGAGAGGGGGCTCTACTCATCCTTTCTTCAAGCACCTCTGATTACGGATATCATCCCTAAAAGTGCCAAGAATATGCTTCTTACGTTGCCGTACTCACAACATCTTTTTATCATTTGAGTCTGGGGCAAAACAACGCCCTATTACTTTAATCTTTAACGTTGTTGAGAGGGGGCTCTACTCATCCTTTCTTCAAGCAACTCTGATTACGGATATCATCCCTAAAAGTGCCAAGAACATGCTTCTTACAGGTGTCAAAAACCAAGCTATAATGAGAAGACTGAGTTTGAAGACCATCCTCAGGTCTCCAGAGTGCATAAGCAGAGATAAATTGACGGTTATAACTAAGCCTTCTTTACATTCGATCACCAACAAAGGTTGCCAAATTGGGAACTTTTGATTTTATATTGGTTGCCTATTAAATATTTCTCAAATTGCCATGGCAACTGAAACGGTACCAGCTTGCAATGCTGTTACCCATGATTGTCTTCTACAATGTTATTGTGAAAAAAATAGCTGTTGTCCTAATTGAAATAGAACCTCATGATACTTTTCAATTCAGGGTGCCTATTCCAGAATCAGAATAGAAGGCATAATCCCTAGAATTCACTAAATGAATATTTTGTTTTTGCATTCTGTGCAAAGTAGCTTATCGAAATCTACTATCGAAATATTAAGATACTATCAGCATTCCAGTGTTCCAAAAACCACTAGCAAATGACAGTTGCAAGAACTTTGGGGTATTCTTATTTCATGCGATGAGACAAACGCACCCTCAATTAACAGGAACAATTCCAGAAAAAAAATTAAATTGGGTCAACAACTTAATGAAGTGTCATGAAAAAAAGAAAAAAGGCTGATGAAAAAGTCCAAAATGAAATAGATCCTCCCAACGGCCTGACACCCAATGCAAAAATGGCCACCAATTTAAATATTCTTTGTTTACATTAAAAAGAGCCTTGCTAACGATGTTATCAAGATAAAAATTCCAAAGAATGTATTATTTTAAAAGAGGTTACTCGGGGTGATTTTATTAATATGAACGAAAGAATATTAAACTAGTGGCCACTTTCGCATTGGATGTACGATACTATTCATTTCAACCTAGGTGAACAATTTGAAGATTTATTACAGAAAAAGGTCAGCAACTTCAAACTCACAGAGAAATATCTGATAAACATTTCCTAATCATTAATTGGAAACTCTATGGAACAATTTGACGTATTAACCATTCACAAATAAAAAAATTGGTCAACAACTTTAGCAAGAATTATTCACAGGTACCTGGATATCTGTCAATAAAAAAATATTTCTTGTAATGAAAACAATGGTTCTACAGTAGTGATGCCATATTTTCTTGAAGTAGAAGTGCATTCTATAATTTATTCTGTGCAAAATATTTAAAAAGAAACGACTAACTTAACCAGGAGATGTACTTTTTTGTTTCAAGACCTAGTTTTGATAATTAGCAATTATTGAATGAGGCTGAGTAGGATATGAAGAATTCTGCAGATCGAATTTCGCAGTTAATGAAAAATTGTTAACTGCGAGATTTGTCTTCTTCACATAAACAGAGAGAAATCTAGCAGTTAACGAAAAATGGATAACTTCACGTAAACAGAGAGACATTTCTCAGTTAACGAAAATGGTTAACTGCGAGATTTGTGTTCCTTCATATAAACAGAGTGACATTTCGCAGTTAACGAATATGGTTGACTGTGAGATTTCTTTTCCTTCATATAAACAGAGAGAAATTTCGCAGTTACTGAAAACTGGTTAACTGCGAGATTTGTGTTCTTTCATGGAGAAATTTCGCAGTTAACGAAAATGGTTAAGTGCGAGATTTGAGTTTTTTAGTATAAACGGACAGAAATTTCGCTGTTAACGAAAAATTGTCAAGTGTGAGAGTTTTGCTTCTTTCATATATCAGCCGAGAGAAATTTCGCAGTTAACGAAAAATAGTTGAGTGCGAGATTTGTGTTTCTCAGTATAAACAGAGAGAAATTTTGCAGTTAAGGAAAAATGGTTAAGTGCCAGATTTTTTCTTTGATATCAACAGAGACAAATGTCGCAGTGAACAAAAAATGGTTAAGTGCGAGATTTGTATCAGTGTAATTAATATGTATTTAGAGTAAAACTTCGCAATTAAGGTGACTCGACCCAGTTTTTTTGGGGGGGTACCATCCTACTTTGAAGCTCTCTGGTATCCCCACCTTTACTTTTATCGTAAGTCTAACACATAGAATGGATAACATATAGATCAATCTACAATATAACATAAAATTTTTGGCGATCGGAGTAAATGTCACGTGGTTATAATGCCACGCCCCTTTGAGGTCTGAGTCGAAAATCTGCTGTTGCAGGCATTTTTTCGTGAAAATCTCTCGGCTACACATAGCGCGCATTAGTGCCTTGCGCTGAACAGAGTTTCACCAAAATCGCAAAGACCCAATTCGAGAAATTCAGCGGTTTCCAAATTTAGGACATAATTTATGCGAAAATGATAAGCAAACTTTACACGGATTATATCTAATAAACTATGAGATTCATCTCTTTATTTTGGGCATCGTTATAACAGATGGGTCCTTGCAAGTCAGCAAAACGCTTTAGGGCCTTGTAAATGCGCGCGATTTCGAGCAAAGCAAACATATAGAAATTATAGTTTTCGCTATTTGTTGACGTTTGTCAGCGTTTAAGACTCTTTCTCACGAAAAAAGCATTTTCTTAAAAATTCGTAGTTTTTTTTCCTTCAAATTTTTTCACGGCCACAATTGATTAACTAACTACCCGGACACTGAATTTCATGGTCATTGAAAAACTGTGACATTATCTTCTATAAGCCCAAACTTGAGTAAACATTGAAGATTTTTAGCGTTTTGGCTGAGTTTGTGCTTTGGGAGTTGTCTATTGTTTCTAGTCTGTCATTATACAGCATTCTTGTTCAGCACGCGTGCAATGACCGCGCTTGGCTGACTTCCGAATGCTCACCGAGATTTGATAATTTGGTACAGTGAGACAGGCCATCGCGTGATACATAGAGGTTTTAACTGAAAATTTTTTAATCAATTCTCGTGCTTCTTGTACCTTTGCAAAAAAATCAAGAAGTGCTACACACTAAATCTACTTACTATTAAAAAAATATCATTTTTTCATAGGTTTAATGCAAGCCAATAATTAAACCAACTCGTGACGGGAATATCTCGGTGAGCATTCGGAAGTCAGCCAAACGTCTTAAACGCTGACAAACGTCAACAAATAGCGAAAACTATAATTTCTATATGTTTGCTTTGCTCAAAATCGCGCGCATTTACAAGGCCCTAAAGCGTTTTGCTGACTTGCAAGGACCCTTCTGTTATAACGATGCCCAAAATTAAGAGATGAATCTCATAGTTTATTAGATATAATCCGTGTAAAGTTTGCTTATCATTTTCGCATAAATTATGACCTAAATTTGGAAACCGCTGAATTTCTCGAATTGGGTCTTTGCGATTTTGGTGAAACTCTGTTCAGCGCAAGGCACTAATGCGCGCTATGTGTAGCCGAGAGATTTTCACCAGAAATTGCCTGCAACAGCAGATTTTCGACTCAGACCTCAAAGGGGCGTGGCATTATAACCACGTGACATTTACTCCGATCGCCAACAATTTTACGTTATATTGTAGATTGATCTATATGTTATCTATTCTATGTGTTAGACTTACGATAAAAGTAAAGTTGGGGATACCAGAGAGCTTCAAAGTAGGGTGGTAGCCCCCCCAAAAAACTGGGTCGAGTCACCTTAACTAATTGCAAAATTTTGCTTCGTATATGTAAGTAAGAAAAAAACTCGCAATTAATTAATTGCGAAGTTCGACTCCGTATCTACACAGAGTCGTTTATTTGCGAATTTTTGTTTGTCTCTGTAGAGGTACTTAAGTGCAAAATTTCCATTTATCAAATCACCGCATACCTCCCCTCCTTTTCTTCAAATGTTGTACATTTGTTGTTATTCCAACCACAGTAAGGATCCAAACTGGAAACACAAGTCCTAGCAAAATAAAATTAACAATCTTAACTCATAGTTGACGGGTATACTGCAACAAACCGACGTGTTTTTCCTAACAAACGCAAAGAGGAAAATTTCCAGTTAAAACAACTTGACCTTGAAAGTTTAACTATCCTTTAGACATTCACCTTCAAACTGATCATATAGAACAAGATTTTGTTGAGCACTATGGTGACAGGTCAGTGTTCCCAAGGGCTCACAGTAAAAAGGTTTTTCAATGGTTGCTCTATGACTCTTACATGTCCAATAGATCTACTATGAATGCCAGTGAAATTACCTTTGTTTAGCGTTAATCTCAAACCCAGGTTAAGAGGTGCCCTTCTAACGGCAAATGTTGAATATATCTCCGTCCCCATGATTTAATAATGAACACGTAATCTTTTTTAGTACGAGAGGCGTGATAATGTCCCGAGCAGTTAGTGGACAGCAAAGGCTCCGGATTTGACCGCACAATAAGTTAACGTTTTAACAAAAAACTTACCTGCAGCTGACGTATCTATTGCAATGTTCCACAGGAACCTTTACAACATTAGAGCTGCTGCCAATATACACAGCACCCTGATGACAAAACAAACATCATTGCAGTGGAAATACGGATACTACACTGTGTGAAACAAGGCGCTATCATTTATGTTGCAAAGGAATAACTAGTTTCAGACGGGTAACAACACACAGACCACAGTCTGAATCTGCTAATAAACTATTTCTCCGGCAGTAGCTCTACCTTGTCTAGCGGCCATAATTTCACTTAAACAACAAGTTTATATTTTACTTCATAATCCTACGGTCAAAATATTTCGTAACCATTACCTGTACAAGTAACTGCCTAAATGTTTAACACAAAACAGACTCAGAGTATACTTTGTAATGATGAAACGGTTGTTGTATTCACACAATTTTAAAATTTTAAATTTTAAAGTAACAAGGACGTCAAATAAAAGGTCCACTTTTACCACTGGAGCTGTACATTCTGTTTTTGATGTTTGCTTATGACAATGGCCATACAGTATTCCCCAAAACGCTTTTGTTGTCGTGTTCAGTTAGCAAAAAAACTAGCCTGCGAGCAAGCTCTCCTATCTGGGCGAGCGAAGCGAGTCTCGCGAGAACGTGCGTGCGAGCGGCGAAGCCGCAAGCGGCCCCTCGCTCGCGCGTTCTCGCGAGGCTCGCCCAAATAGGAGAGCTTGCTCGCAGGGTAGAAAAAAACTGGCCCGTGTTCTATAAGTGGGATATCTGCACTTTGTAGTTGTACCCAGAGTAGAGGTTCACCCGTCACAAGAAAACAAAGCAGTACGTATGCTACCGTAGTAAGCACGTCCTAACAAGAAGTTTACAAGAGCTCAAGAAAATACTATATGGATATCCTGCATTACACATTTACACAATCACACATTTTTTTTTTAATTGTAACGATTAACTCACCTCAAACAATTTCATTGTATAGATAGGATCTGGTTTCTGCAAATTAAAAGGAACTGATAAGAAGATACTCAAAGCGAGTTTAACTGGGCTGCCGTATTTAACCTTGTTGCCGACCACCCCGTGACATAGAAGGACAAATCTGTGACTTAAAGATCTTTAGACAACCATATCGAGACCGACTATTTGTCGGAAACCCTTTCCGACAACCTAGAATTATTGTACTGCATGAAAACGATACGTTTACCATAACAGACAGCGAACAGCTTCTAAGAGAAAACAACCCACTATAAAACCCAACACCATCAAAAGGTGTTAAAGCGAGCTGTGAACTTCAAAGTCTATCCATATTCGCTAATGCTAACATCAATCGTGCTTGTTCAGTTGTTGAATAGGCAGAAACACAGAAATTAGGAGAAGCATAACACTCCATCACGCACAAATTTAATGATACAGATACAAACAAAAGCAAAATTCTGGGCCGCATTGAGAACTGCAAGCTCTAGGATGCTAAGTCACGAAACCTTGTACTAGCAAGTAACTTGCTCAGTATTCGTTTTCTCTCAAGTTGGTATTTGAAGCTCCCGGTACGGTGAAGCTTTGCGTTCTCGAAGCTTCGCCGCTTATTTACCCCCTCGCCAATGAGACTATGAGATGAACTTGTGTGCGAAATTCTCAAAGTTCCGGTTTTCGTCGGACGAGTCTTCTTTATCCTTATCCGAAAATTAGACCGCCAAAAGGCGTGTGTTGCTTGCATTAAAGACCGAAAAACAGACTGTGAAGATGGACAAATATGCTTTATGGATCACGCAACGCCCTCTGGGTTACTGGGATTTTAATTGATCGGTTTCATTTTTTCCACAATTATCTTCCCATTTTATAAACTAGGCGTGCTACGCACCCCAGTTAACAAGCCAGTATGACCAACAAATGAAGCAAGTATTTAAAAGTATTTTACTGCCTTGGATTTAAAAATTTACTGAATATTAATCTTATTGCATGAGAGCAATCCAATATAGTAAATAGTAAACGCAGTGCAAAAAGGAGGAAATATAATGCAAAACAGGGAAATAAATTGACATATCTCAAAGACTGGAACACTGTGATTGGTTAATAAACAATAGAAATAAGAACCAATAGGCTACTTGCGAGTTTCAACCCCCCCCCCCCCCCCCCCACTTTCAAAATGAGGGCAAGTGCAAAACCTTTCTTATGAAAATGAGTTTTATTTGCATGAGAATCAAATCGAATGAAAAATTATTTCCATATCACAGACTGAGCACTTAACCTTGTTTTGATACAGAGGCTCGGGGGAACTCGGAAATGGCCTGTTAGGTACTGCAATGTGCTAGCGTATACCTTGAAAATTGCGAGTGGAAAAATGGCCGGTGTACAAAGCCGATTTTCTGTCCCGTGATAGAAAATACCATAGAGGAATTGAAAAAAATTTTCAAAAACGAAAACAAGAGGAAGAACAAGAAGTAAAGGGTGCGCATTTTCCGCGCAAACTGATGGTTACGAACCTGCCGACCTAAACAAACTGCTAGAGGGCTTCTATTCAATAAACACTGGTCTTTTTTCCTCCTAGAAGTCTACGAAACAAACCTCAAAAACTTGGATCTGTTCCAAAATCACTGGATTATAATCACCGGATACGTTGTTAAATACTTTGAAGACAGTCCCATTATCTAAAGAAAAGCAAAATTACGTGTGTAAGTGTACAAATTTTAAAATTAAATCAGTTTACCATATCTACAAAGTAAGTCATTTCTCTCAGAAAAACCTAACACACTATAAGTGAAAACTGCCGGACTATTCTACTTACACTATAAATTGTATTGCGGGTGACATGAGGAGCCCGTAATCCTTATCTCCGGGTAGTTATTTCGCATGCGTCGAATGCATGTAGTCAGCATTCGTTTGGACTTCCACTAAGGATGAATGGAATGCACAGAATGCAATATGATCAGGCGCGTTTGGACCTTCTATCACTCGTAATCTGATCACGCGTGTTTTGACCATCTGTCACGTGAAACTTACGCAAAGCGCAGCGTTGGAGCAAAAGCGTCCTGACCAGTTCGATCGTTGTCGCTAGCACTCCGTAACCTTTGGTTATTACTAGTTATAAAGACCTGAAAGAATGACCCACCGAAAGTAACGGACACAAACTTTATCCCATTACATTGCAGTCTTAGAAGTTCCCAGTTTTTGGGAAACCATTCAAAGCAGCGACCCCTAAAGGCTGCTAACGACTATCACAAATCAACAGTACGCCATAACAGCAGCAATCAATGTTACCACATTATACGCGACAACTGGTCTACTTGGAAAGTTTTCTTGGCGAGCTTATAAGTCACAGCTACCGTGAAAATATACTGCTGCCATTCCTATGATGGTCAATGCCACTACACTGAAATAGCGCCGTACATTTTGCAGGACCATTAAATCGTCGTTTCGTTTTGAGAGAATAAACAAAGCTGACCGTGATTTCTCGAATTGGCAAATTTTATCTTTTGTTTGCCCCCTGAAATACCACGTGACATTGCTTTTCTCCCATCATTCCTAAAGGGCGTGCATAGTTGGCGGGTATCGTGAATAAGGTCTATTTTTCATAACCAACTGGCGCTTACCATATTTGGAAGGTGCGAGCAACATACCACCGATTCGATGGTATATTTGATTGGAAACAAGGTTGATCGATGGTAAATTTGCCCGCAAAAGAGGCTGCTTGGACAATAGTGGACTTAAAAAAAAATTGCACTCCGGGTATCCGAAGAATGGGATGCCCAGGGGGCACTCGCTCAGGATTTACGCGCGCTTTTCGGTCAAAAAGAGAACTTCACTGTATATATTTCTCGGGAAAAAGGCGATCGTTGTTACATACAAAGACGGAACAAGGATCTTTTTTTCTCATCACAATCTTTTTCTAGGAAAACTTAAGGAAAAATTGGCCCGAAAAGCGCGCGTAGATACTGATGCAAGTATATGAGATCATGCTCATGCCCCCTGGGCATCCCATAATACTCCTAATATCATAGGTGACGAATAACTCCTTAATTTTGGCGCGAAATTTCAGCGTCAGTTGTAATTTCACATGTGAAATTACAAAATTGTCATGGCAACCTTCCGTACGTCTCAGTGTCAAGATGGCGACGAAGTTTCAGCTGAAGTTTTAAAATGCCGTGAATGAAGATGTCAGGGCACAAAAAGACGCTTTAGAAAACCTGAATAGACAAGAGAACATCAAGAAGGATTCTAACAGGTATTTTGCCGAAAAATTCTGAACTTTATAAGCCAAATTTAAGGTCGAAAAATTTGAGAGAGAGGAGTTCTCGATCGATACGACCCAGGATAAACATGACAAAAATCCAAGATTGCTAACGTAAGTCGTCACCCATGATATTAATAGGTAGTCAAATGGTATACTCGTGAAATTAGGGAATAATTTCACTTGCGTTTTGTCCAAATCCTAATAATTTAGGATTTGGACAAAACGCAAGTGAAATTATTCCCTAATTTCACTCGTCACCATTTGATTACACATACTTACATCCAATTAATTCAATATGGCCGCCGTGTCGGTAAAAAGGTCTATTGCATGCGCAAAACATATTGCTCGATTAACATTATCTATTTTTTTTTCTTAAGGCGAACTATCTTTAAAAAAGAAAAACATCTCTCTTGAAACTATGCCAAGAAACGGTATGCCAAAATTTTGAACAAAACCTTCGAGAAGGTAAGCTTTTCAAGAACTAAAAAATTTTCTTGAATGAGTAATAAAACAATTACAGTCGACTCTCGATAACTCGAACCTTCTAGGGAAATCGAAAAAATTCGAGTTATCGGGAGTTCGGGGCAATTAACCTAAAGTAAGGAAATAAGCAAATGGATGGAGAGGGAACACAAGTAACATGTGCGCTTCTCTTCAAGGGCAGCAAGAGATATAAATTGATATTTTGGAAAAGGAATTGACCAACAAAGCTTGATTAGTGTACAGGGATGGACACTGAATTTGAACTGGAATGACATAAAAGTAAAGACAAAGAATTTAAACGGTTGCCTTAAAAAAAAATCGGTATTACGGAATGTTTTTGTTTTCAAATTCGTCACGCGGTTAAAACATGGTTCGAGTTATCGAGGGTAAAGTTATATACAAACGATCTGAAGGGAAACAACAATTACTTCGAGTTAGCGGAAGGTTCGAGTTACCGAGAGTAAAGTAACAGTAAATGTATGAAGGAAATCCAGGAGAAATCGACGGCTTTGGTTTGAGTTAACGCGAGGTTCGAGTCATTGGGCATCAACTGTATTGAACTGAATTCAACATTCGTTGGTTTTCGTTTCAGAGGCTGTCATAACATTCCCCTTGATCGGCCAATAATATTGTTCAATATACAGGTTACCTGTAGCAACAAACATGACAGGAATAACAGCTCCACTTCCGCCCTTAACGTAATCCACTACAATTCCAGTAAATCTGCAATCAACAGGAATTAATTTCACCACAAAAAGGAAACATTCACACAACGCTACAGTACATCGGCACATACAGAACACAAAGTACAGTTTTCTTGTTTTTGTATTTTCAGTGAGTACCTTGTTTGAGCTCTAGTAAATAGAGGGGTCTGGCGGCTTGACGTCAGTGTTTCAGCAAGCAGAGGATGAAGTTCAGCAAAAACAATGCTGTCCAACGAGTAACTTTTGGTGTCCAGGTTTTTATCACACTACAACAAATAAATTAAGCATCATTAGCACCATAATAACTATTCTTTGCAGCAGGATTCACCCTGTTTACATTACTTCAATAACTTGTAGCGGAGAATGGTGGGGCTCGTCAGTTACAACAGACGTATTTTTGGCTCAGAGAATTATCTGGATTTTCAGGCCACAGTGTACATCGTGGTAAATTCAAGCCAAGTAAATCACATGTAGAGTTCACATGACGTCTGGCAGCATAAAGTCATTCAGAATGAGGACTGTTACAGCAAGTTGGTAGAGCAGTAGAAAATGGCGGAACATTTCAGTCACACGTTATTCGAAGAAACAGCCGAACAACTGCCTAAAAACATAGGAAAACTGCTGTCAAGTTGATGGATGGCATCTGCTATTTGAATAATATCTGCTAGACTAAACAACCCTTTGGACCGTACCCTGAAATTATCGAGGAACGGGCAAACAAAGAAAGAGAGGAACTTAACATAGCTCGAGGTAAGCATGTTTTAGGTATTATTTTGAACTAGGAACTATTTTGAATAAATAATAAAACAATTATTGGATTTGGCTTGCATATGGTCTGAAGAATTATACAGATCTCGGATTATCCGCCGAAGCCGATAACACCCTCCTCTATCTCCATAATTCTTCAGGTCATCAGCCACATTCAATAATTATTACTACAGTGGAATCCCGTTAATACGGTCACCAATGGGCCAAAAAAAATTGGCCGTATTACCGGGGCAGGGTCAAATTTCATGACTTCAGGACTGAGATTTCTGACGAGTGGCCATATTAACGGGGTGAAATTGTAAAAGGTTCCACTGTTTGGAATTTTAAAATGTGGCCGTTCGCCGTACTAACGGGTTACCGTATTAACGAGGGTTTTTTTACAAGACAATATATGGCCGTTTTGCCGTGCCAAAAAAAGCTGCCGTAATAACGAGGTGATCGTATTACCGAGGTGGCCGTAAGGAGGGGGTTTCACAGTAATTTATTTTGGGTGGGTGGAGTTACATATTCTACGAAAAAAAAAAACACATTAAAAAAAATAAAGAATGTCAAATGGCCCATAAATAGCCATCTTAGAAAAACAAATGTCAGCTTTTATTGACTGAATTGTGACCAAAAAAAGACAACTCTTTTGTTTGGATCAGGTCTTTACCATAGAGAATAGTACAGCACAATAGCATGAAAATATCATGAACCGCTTTATTCCATCCCTTTATTCTATGCCAGAGCTCAATTTAACGGAAAACAAAGAAATTTAAATCTGTTTGTTATTAGCTTGTTAGACTTCACTTTTACTGACAGAGACAACCCTGGAAAAGACGATGACTACCCTGAATCATAATTTAGACAAATCTAGAATACATATCAGTGTATAACTAATCACAGCACCAACACCAAGAATGTCTTGAGACAAACTCAGAAACAACCAAACGTTGTGAAAAACTAAATTATATCAATAACTGTAGTGTCACTTGGTATCTCAAATCTCACCTTTGGCCTACCAGGAACTTTTGACAAGTTGACAGGAGACACTGGCTGCCAACATGGGGGACCTCGCTGCCGTTCAGATTTATCTTCCAAGTACTGGCTGTCATCAAATAACTTTACAAGAGACTTCATGCTGTACCTGCAAACAGCTGAGCTAGGTATCCCTACTAGACTAAATAACACACAGTAACCACTTGGTTAATCCTTTATGCGGTTGATATTATCCACCACTGACTAGCTATCAAGAAGTTAACAAACAAAGGACTCTAGTTGTATTGATTTACAACAGGCCACTGAAGTCACAAAGATTCGACGTTTTCACTCATTACCTTAGCAGCAGACATCGTCATATTGTAAAAATATTTACATATTATTTTTATACTTTTTTAGAACTGTCAATTTGTACAGGGAGAAACTGCTGACTTCAGAGGCCCATTTTCAAACTATCTTGAATGAAATCAACTGTGTTCGGGATTTAAAGAAGCAGCAAAGAATGTTTTTTCCTTGGTTCATCGTGCTTGCATTTAAGATAATTTAGGAATGAAGTCCTCTGCCAAGAAGGCCTCACAGAAATAATTTCGATGACTTACGTGAAATAAATAAAAACTTACTCTGGTGTAGTAAAGATTCCGTAAATGTAGTCCTCATTTGTTTTAGGATCAGTAGCCTTGATAGCTGCTTCTGTAAATTAAAATGAATAACAGAAGCTGTATACATTGGTGGAAACTCAGTCTTAAGTGTATGTGCCAACAAAACGTCATTGGGAAATTGAATCAATTAGAATTTTACTGTTTATTTGCAGAAAACTGTTATTACATTAATTGACTATATTACCAGTATTCAGAGGGAAAAACTAATTCGTTCAAGTTATCCTAGTGTCAATAATGCAGGGTTCATGTTACTGAACAGGCATGATACATCCATTTAACACACATTAAATATCTGATAAAAAGTATCTTGGACATGTTGAAAATCTATTTCCCTCTGTTATGAGTTATGGTAATGCATGGAAATGAGTTTAAAACAAATTAAGGGAAATATAAATTAAACTAAGGATAAAATTGAATCACAACAGATTCCCTAACTACACAGAAAGTAACAGTTAAAGTAATTAAAGATACTGCATAATTAGCAAAACAACTTACGTATCTCATCAAAATCAAACGGTATGTTTCCAGGAACTAAGCATCTTACTCTAGTTTTGACAAATGATGTAAATTTATTTTTAAGAACGCCCAACACTCCACCCTCATCATACTGAAATGCAAAGGAAACCGTTAAAATGTTGTTAAACTAGAAATATCTTAAATAAACGATAGGGTTACGATAGGGTTAGATGTCAAACAGATATTTAGAATAGGGCATGTCATTGAAAGATTTTCAGCAAAAAGTGGGCAAGTAACTTTGGGCCTTTCTGATTTTTTTCAAATTAAGCCAATTATTGGGACATCACTGGGATGCTCTGGGGCAGCAAATAAAGTTGCGTATTTATTGTTACAGTCAAATCCCGTTAATACGGACACTGAAGGAGCCATACAAAGGGTTCATATTAACGGGGTGTCCGCATTAAGCAGGTCTGAAGGAAACACTGAAAAACGGTTCTCTGCATACATCCACAACTAGTTTGATGCATGAAAATAGTAGGGAACATCGAAATGCTGTCAACTGAAGAAATTTTACCTTCAAGCCGAAAAGGTTTCTTATAATAATAATACAGTTGATACTAAAATATCCGCATTTTCGAGGTTAACTTTCTATGAGAACTGATCTGTTCATTGGCCAAGAAACAAGTGTCCGTTGTCCGCATTAACGGGTGTCCATATTAAGCGGGATGAAATTAGAGAAAATGAAACGGCTTTCTTTCCCCAGGCACAAAGCAAACTGTCTGTAATAACAAGGTGTCCGTATTAAGAGGGTGTCCGTTAAATGGGGTTTGACTCTACCATGTTTGCTTTGTTTTGGAGAAACAAAGCAAAGACACTTAACGAACGGTACGTTCTCTTAAAGAAAGCAAAAGAAAATAATTATATCCTGACCTAAATATTAACTCTGTATTTTAAAACATTACTCAATAAATATTTATGATAATTGTCTAACAGAATATCCAATATCTATCAGTTGCCACTAATTTGTTGAACTGATTTGGTTGGATGTGTTGCACTAAAAACATCTCAGTTTGTCACTTTTCTTGTCTGTCAGTATTTCACATTCAAAAAATATATTCAGAGAACTAAATCTAATCATCATAAAATTATCTTATTATTTTATCACCATCATTTGTTTCACCCTAGTTGAGTCTGTGAAAGAAACCTTTCATAATAGTGTCTCCATTCAAATGAAACTGATTAGCATTGAATTGCCTTTCATGTGAAACATTTTTTTATTAGAGTGTTTCACTTTTACATGTTATGCCTTCACTTCATACAATATTATTTATTCTATATCCAGATTGATTGCATTCAAATGCACCTTAAAATAAAAAAAAACACCCATGTACTGATATTGCTACAAACCTGACAAACTCTAGCAACTCTTGAGTAAACTATTTGCTGTGAGAGGAAGCAATTCACACAAAAGTAGTTTAAAAACTAACGAAAAAAGCACACCTACCTGCACATAGTCTCTGGGGTGTCATGGAAAAAATTATGCCACTAAGAAAATAAGTACTTATGAAAATATCAGTGTATATAATTCAAGTTGAAAGGATGATGGACAAAAAGTGAAAGCGAAATCAGTTTGTTCAGTGCCTGTTCAACTGTGTAAGTAGGATCTGCCCTAAACACAACTGGCATCTTATTTTAAAAATTTCATTTTAATGACTTTAAACATTTTTCAACAAGTTCAATACTACTGGGCAATCTATTGAGACAGTTTCACGATTTGATTTAACAAAATGTTGCCTGCAAAATGAATAATGAACAAAATATTGAAACCAATAATTTGCGGAACCTACGCGAGAACCTTAAATAAAACAAAAATAAATTTATAAATAAATACATGCACCTGAATATAGCGTAAAACCGTTTCCAGGGTATGGATTTCTTCTCACTGTTTTAAACTGATCAAGATACCGAGCATAGTATGGGCACTAGTCTACCCACAGGTAGCCCGACATATTAAAGCTGATGTTCCCAAATACACATAATGGTATTTTATCAAGCTTTACCTTTAGGGAATTTAATTCCAAGTCATAAATCTGCAAAACTATCATGGAAACGATGTAAACCCGCGGTTTATACCTCATCACACGAGGGTTGGAAGAGATGTTTCGGAAGCTCGAGTTCTCTCAGTCTGCTTTCATTTTTTGTATAAAAGATGTTTCCACGAGTCACGTCGTAGATTTCTTTTTACCACTATTAGAAATTTAAATCGTCCAAGAGGTGTTTCTTTTTCAAACAGTAGTTAAATCGGCTTTGCGCGAAAGGACTTCCATAATGTTAAAGTGGCTCGATACAGTTTTTCAAGGTCAATACCTCCCAAGTTTGAGCATAAACTACGCCGCCATAAACAAAGATTTGGAAAAATTGCCACCACAGTTCTATTAGAGAAAGATGAAAATTCGTTAATTTTTTATCTGAAGATTCGTCATTACAAGTAAAGGCCTCTCATTAAAAGATGTTATTGTCATGTTCAAGGTATTGTCTCCAAGTTTCATTTTCACGTGAACAGCAGTAACTAACAATGCATTTGAAACATGCAAAAACGCTAGCTATTGTTGTGCACGAAAATATGGAACTTGGAGACAATACCCTGAATAATGAGAGGCTCTCACTTGTAAACACAAAATTTCTGACAAAATATTAGCGAATTGTAGCCCTATTTTACTACCTTAAAATATATCAATAATCTTGAAACTTTAAGGTCATATAAAAGGAATGTCAATCTCAAGAATCTTAAATTTTTTAAAAAATCTATCGAGCGGTTTAAAAATTATTCGCTTATTTGTTCCAAGTAGACCAAAATGTTTACAAACCACTAACAAGAGGGCCTCGATACATACTAATCAAATCCTTCTTTCTACCAATCGGCTGGAGCTATCTCCGTGGTCTTTCACACACGTTTTTATAAAGATTGAAACTTCTATGAGGTGAAATTGTATGTCAAAAGCGCTTCGTTTTCTACAGATAACAGCTGAACATCAAGATTGTCCATTTTTTACCGTATTTCTAACCATAAAAACTTTATCCCAAAATATCTAGATAACGCTCTTAGAGATTTCGCTTAAACTTTACGAACATCGACGCGGCTATTGGAGGAAAAAGCTCCCGTAAACGATTGTGGAAGCACAGTTCCCAATGCCGAAAAATACTGCTGCAAGTAAAATAGGTAATAGCGTCATTTCGTTGCTATGACAACTCCGATGTCACTGCAACCTTGATCATAACAAATTTTCATCTTTATCTCATACAACTGAGGTGGCAATTTTTCCAAATCTTTGTTTATGGCGACGTAGTTTATGCTCAAACTTGGGAGGTATTGACCCTGAAAAATTGTATCGAGCCACCTTAACACATAAAATTTTAATATTCTCAATTTGCTTTTCAAAGCTGGTTCCCTTAACTGGGTGGTTAAGGTCGCAACACGTGAGGCGTGTTGCTCGCGAAAGAGTGTGTGCTCCAACTCGGTCACTGGAAATTTTTATATTTCTTCTTCTTCTGCTAAGCCACAGAAATAAAAAAATACCATTTGTTTTTTAAAAGAGCCATA
This sequence comes from Porites lutea, assembly GCF_958299795.1. NCBI lineage: Eukaryota > Metazoa > Cnidaria > Anthozoa > Scleractinia > Poritidae > Porites > Porites lutea. The sequence goes on from NC_133205.1 coordinate 13,215,059, forward strand.
ATATATGATGGATAGGATATATACAACATCGGAACCAAACGCAATCACCAACAGCATTTCAAGTCTATTCATACACTAGCAAGAGACTATAAAGGGGACAGAGAGGGCATCCCCCATATACACCCTATTCCATAGGTAATTCGTCTCGAGTTATTTTTAATACCACAGATCTCAAGGGGGATTAGACAACAGCCAATCACATAGCGCGAATGTGTTCCGCGTGGATGACCCACGCTGAGAGCCACGCGTCCTTCATGAAACGACGCAGAACAAAATGGGGGAAGACGCGGAGAGCGATTTTGCTATTCCTTTTGTCGACGAAAACGACTACAGCGAGATTTCTGCGAAAGCTGTGTCAGCGAAACCGAAATTAAAAAAGAATCACCCTTCCCCTCTTGTATAGAGCTAACAGTAGAGCAGGGAAATCCTTAACACACTGAATATTCTCTCAGGATCATTTATAATTTACAGTTTGAAGAGAGCTATTTCTGGTTTGATGTTTATTTTTTTCAGTCTTTATAGCGATTATTACTACCCACTTACTTTGTCAATTGTAGGCGAACCCTCCTAAAGCTGAATTTCAAGGGACCATATTCAAGCTCAGGAAGAGAAATAAAATTTCGTCGTTGCTTATTTACGTCCTCCATAAAACGCGAAATTAGGCATTTTCACGTCGTAGTCGTGCAAAAACGGGAAAGAAATGAACAAAAAAGTGTGTTGCACGTGCGAAGTTGTTGTTTTGCTAATTAAACCTATTGTTTTTTTGACGTTCTAGCTGTCGTCCGCGTCGTTGGATCTTAAACGCCCTAAATTGTACAAACGACCGGTTTCAATAGACCGGCGAAACTTCTCATTTTATTAAAGCACTGAGGTTACGACAACTTCGAGTTAAACTGATTTCACGGGTTGTCAAAGAGTCCAGCGATTCCTTTTTCCCAGCTGAGCGACGACTCATTTCGCTTCAATATTCAGGAATGCTCTCGATCTTTTTACGCTTTCATTGCCTCTCGCCCGACATGTTTTGCACGGCGTTTGGTCATGCGAAACCTCCACGAAACATCCACGCCCCGCGCGAGGTAACTTTATCCCGATTCTAAAAATAACTCGAGACGAATTACCTATGGAATAGGGTGTATATGGGGGATGCCCTCTCTGTCCCCTTTATAGTCTCTTGACACTAGGTATCTTAGTAAAAAAAGTATAGTCTTAATTAAGTCGCAGTGGTGCGAAGGGACGCAGAAAGAGGAAGAGACGTGGAAAAGCAGTAAGGAGAAATTGAGCAGTACACTTCATCCAATTTCTGATTTATAGCCGGTGAACGCTCTGTTTGACTCTGATTCTACATTCTAACGTATGATCTGATTTGTCTCACCCTGCGGAAGTTTGTTTGCTCGGATTGGACAACCCTCATCCTGTGAGCAAAGATTCTTTTTCTCGAGTCAGGCACCAAAATCGAGCAAGAGAAAGACTCTGCTTGCAGGGTGGATGTGATTACAGTAAAAACTCGTCGAGGTCAGGCTGAACAGGTTCTTATATTTTAGGGTAGTTTTTCATAATTCAGGCTGATAAGGTTCTTAATAGGTTCTTACTTTTCAGAGGATGTCATAGTGTAACCATTGGCAGAAATATTGTACTTCTAATACATAATGGAACATATATTTCCAGTGAAAATCCAAACAAATATAAATCAAAGAAAACATATACACATATAACTTTTGTCAGAGGTTTCTCACACAATTAAGTAGAGAATTTTGACCATCAAAATTGGAGTGATTTTTTTGTATAAGAACCTATTTTTCTTTGCAAGGCTGAACAGGTTCCCATATATTTTTGGGTATTTAAATGCCAAATTTCAGCCTGTAGGTTGTTAAATCACTAGGTTCTTATATGCGGGTTTTCCACAGACTCTATGTGCTTTGAGTCCTGTCTCTCTGATGAGTAGTGGTCACTCTACACGTTAAGGACGAACTGAATTGTAACGCTGGCTACTTGCAGTAAGAGGATGCACTTTTCTTTTCGAAACTTTTAGCAAGGATTCGAAAAATGCATTTGAACTATGCTGCATATGGCTGACACATCCTTTCCAAAATGATCGATGACGATTATTGTAAAAACCAGTGACCATTCTTGTGTCAATAACAGAGATACGGATACCTCTGCATACCTAACGTGAGATCAGGCTCTATTTTCGTTTCGCTTTGAAAATTACATTCCGGCGGGCAAGGCGAAACGAAAAGAGAGCCTGATACAAACCTTTAACGAAATGTCTGCCGCCCACTTTTTTGATTGATTGACATTTGCCGAATCAGCCAATCAGAATTACTTCCGTTGCTTGTTTTTCTAGTATGCAAATTTTTCACGCGTGGGAAAAATGCAGACTGGCTGACTTAAAAAAATAGCTTTTATCTGTTAATCAAAATGCACCTTGTTAGCGATCAACAACTTACAGAGGGATTCAACTCCGCGATACACTCACTTTCCGTAAATAAAGCAAATCGTGAGAAGATATGAACAACCACATGAATTTTCTGAATTTCCATGGCACATATTAAGGCACATTTTCCTACCATAAGACCATAAAACAATAAAAACGACAGCAAAATCAATCCTTCTCTCCACCGACGACGGATCATTCACGAAAACAACCACGCGAGGAATAAGCGCTTTCAACTTCCGGCGTTTCCGACAGCCAATCAGATCTTGTGGCATTGTTCTAACAGCCAATCATCGTTACGGCCAAAATCTGGCCGTAACGAGTATTACGAGCACAAACTTGTAATAGTTTGTATCAGGCCCAATTTCAGCGGTAGCCGTTAGAGAGAATGTATGAGAACCGCTCAAATTGGGCCTGATCTCAGGTTACTGCATACCCTGGACAGGCTTTAAACGATAATATTCAGGTAAGTACGTCATAGAGGGATGAAATTAAGCCCTGTTAGTGTCTTCCCTTGTCTTCCCTTTGATTAATATGCAATACTGTCTTCCCCCATACTAATGAGGGCCTCCCTGCATACTAATAACTGTCTTTCTACATACTAATTAAGTGCCTTATAGTCAGTGTCTTCCTCCATACTAACTGACTAATGGTGCATGAAACGCTGCACAAAACTTCAATAGTTAGTCCTTTCCTTGAGATAGAAAGGAGAAAACGGTTTTGTAATAGTCAAAGAAACTCGAAATAAAGAGTTTTCAGCTCCAATTTGTGTATGTGTGTGTGTTTGTTAATATATCCGAGTTTTAGTGCTAAATAAGAAAGACATAAGCTAAATTGAAATAAAGACTTTCCATCACCACTTTGTGTATGTATTTTGTTTATATATCCGATTTTTTAGCGCTAAATAGAAGACACAAGCCGTTTCTCGCATTACTAGATAATCGCTTGTCTTATTCGCATTTTTTTCAATAGACGGTCTGCAAAACCAGACTCAAGTTACTAACTGGGCAAGCCTGTTGTTCCTATTGTAGCAGAGACACGCTCATTACATATGGAGGAAGAACCTCATTAGTATGGAGGAAGACAGTTACAGTATGCAGGAAGACCCTCATTAGTATGGAGGAAGACAGTTATGCATATTAATCAAAGGAAAGAGAGGGGAAGACACTAAGGGGGCTTAATTTCATCCCTCCATGACTACTCAGGTACATATTTTCTGCTTTAAAAAGTACACTACAGGGGGTTCCGTGGGTTCCACGAATTATATATGATGTTTTGACAGGGTGAATGACTTATGGTATTTAGAGACAAATGTAGCACAGGACAATAGAAACAATATTCTTACGATATTTAATGCTAGGCCAAGAATGGTTGACACTGTGTAACATTGCTATGCAATTTTTGAACCCACATAAAGTGTCTTTTACCAGCAACATCTCAATTTTAAAATAATGTACAAATTCAAAGGTCACTGTCCGGTTCACCATATAATCACATCACAGGCTTATACACTCACCTTGTTCATTTCCACTGCAGTCTCTCTTAGAAAAAAGTACACAAAGTTATCTGAGTAATGAAATGATGACACAAAGTTGGCATCTAAGAAAAAAAAAGCAAAATCAATATAATATTGTGCAGTCACAAAGAAAGGACAAACTCAAACTTCACGCATACTTTTTCAGTGCTTTAACCCTATTCCTTTTGATATACATGTATATTTCTGGTGATTTTATGACTCCAACTGAACACAAAGAAAATTGGTTCTGCCCCTGAAAATACATATATCTTAGGGAAAGTTCATTTAATATGACAAGGGGGGGGGGGGGATGAAGATATTGAAACTCGAAGCTTGAAATTTTAGCAGCTCCCCTCGCTAGCGGTTCAATTTTTTAGGAGCCCCCTCCTTGGTAGTCGAAAAAATTTCAGAGCCCCCCCCCCACCCCTCCTCCTTCAATTCCTTTGCTCCCCTGAAAAAAGATCGCTAGACTGTATTAAATATATTTACCGTTATTGTCTTCAATGGTTTATACTATGACAAACTTGAGATACAGTTGTGATACAATTTTCTAAAGCATTTTTAGGATGAACAAGAGTGTAATAATTACTGAGACTACATTTGTTATATCTGTAAACCACGTGATATAGCTGAGTTGCACAGGTCATTAAATTGTTGAGTTGAAAACCATCCGATCTGTATGATGATGTCATGTGTTGGTTTTGAAGTATACAAATTTTCGGAGCCCCCCCTCCTAGCGCAACAATTTTTTCAGAGCCCCCCCTTCGGGTGTCTAAAAATTTTCGGAGCCCCCCCTCAATATCTTCATCCCCCCCCCTTGTCATATTAAATGAACTTTCCCTCTTATTGGACAGTTTAGTATGGGATATTTTTATGAGTCACGCCGTATTTTGGCTAGTCTGCTACACAGCCGTTTTTAGCGTCGTCACGCAATGCTCCTCGGAAGGAGCGTTGCGTGACGACCCTAAAAACGGCGGTGTAGCAGACTATATTTTGGCGAGCCTGCAGGGCAAGACAAAATACAGGAAACGAGTAAAAATATCCCACGATACTACACACTTAACATTCAATAAGAGATTTATCATTCAACTCGACATGTTTTAAAATAAACTCATTAAATACATAAAACGAGAATGCGTGACAGACTAGTATGCAATGTTGTTGCTAGTTGGTCTAAAATGAAAACTTGTCAAAGTAGATTACTCAGCAAATCAAATTTTCTCGGATTTCTTCAATTTAACTTTTCTTCAGGCTTTGAAGTGCTATCTTTCAGACATTTGCTAGTAAACCAAATATGGAATGACAAATAACTGTGAGGCTTACGATGGTCTTTTGGTTGTTATGTAAAACCGACTGCAGGAAGGTAAACTGAGCAGAAACAGAAAAAATGTAACAACCCTACATTTTTTAGGTAAAAGTACAAAAAATTATAATTAATTCTTTGTTAAGGCTTCTTCTCTGGTTGTTTGCAACAACTCCTCTTTGCTGGGTTAATTTCATAATTTATTATACTAATTTTACATTGCATACAATGTTTGCCAGTGAATTATTTGCAACAATAGAATTACAGTATTGCCAGTCAAACTATACCTTGCAAAACCGTTTCAAGAGATGTCAGATAAACACCAGTGCTTGCATTTGCTGTAGTCCTGTAAATAACTGAGTTACCCGTGCCACCATGTAAGTTAATTCCAGTGAACAGGTGGTCATCTAAACAGGCAAAATTGGAAATTTACTTTTATTTTATTTATAATTATTATTGGCTGATATAAAACACTTAATTTGCCAGTAAAACTCTTAAGGATGGTTTCCACCAGCAATGGAGTCAGTGTTGCAAATGTAATCAGAAGTGCAAAGTGTTTTGATAAATGGTGAAAACAGTGTTCTTACGTTGCTTATGCTGAGTTCATTGCTTACATATGATCTAAGTGTAAGCAAAAGTAAAAGAACTAAACCAATCACAAAAAATAGGAACAAGCATTGTGATTGAATGGTCAGTTTATCCTTCTGCTTCTAATTCCAACTCTGACAATTTGGTTTTCACTGAATGGTAAAGGATGAAGTGACTCAAGATATATAGCAGAAACTTACAAAAGCTGCCAGGGGAACAGTCATTACAAATTCTTACCTGTAAAGGTACCAGTGACATTCTGATCATAACTAACTGGACTTATTCCTTTTCCGTTAATTCCATCAGGTGGCATGGGATTTAAGTTATTGGCACCCTGTCAAAGAAAATTCACATAAAAAAATTAAAATAAGATTGTAAAACAACTTCCTTTGTATGCTTAATAGGTTTACAAATTAGGGGCCGACCATTTAACTCTTGAGGGCAAGGGTGGGGGGGTGATTTCTGGTCATCAAGAAATTTTTTTCTAGCAATCTGGTGAGCAGGACACTTTTTTCCCTTTTTTCCTATAAGCTTTCTATTACATTGTGCTGAACTCAATTTTTTTCTTCTGACAAGCGCTTGCAGGAAATTTTTTTCAACATCACCCAACCCCCTACCCCTCAAGAGTTAAACGGTTGGCCCCTTAGTACAAATGACCTTTTCTTTGTAAGAATACTACAGTACTTAATTCTAAAGTCTACGTCATGAAACATATACAAGGAAGGAGGTTTTTTTGATTCTCAATTTCCTTGGAAAAAAATCATAATGGCTGTAAAGGGGGCCTGAATGAATTGCTATGTTAAAAAAGAGCACCAAAAACATAGCCTTGAAGTTTGGTATAGAGACACAAACATTCTGCCAGAATGCCCAAAAATAGCATTTCCTCTTGGCTCAAAGAAATCAAATTCTCTTAGAGGAGCAGGACATGAAAAATGGATTTAAATTGCTATTTTCCAGAAATTGCGGAGGGCATCACTTTCTTTACAGTTTCAAATGAGTTCCAGGTAAATTTAGATTTGCCAATCTCATTTTTTTTGTCAGCGTCAATTCTTAGTTTCCTTAGTGTAGACTAAGTAAGTCTTCAACCAGTTGATCAGTTTTCTGGGAAAAGATAGACCGAAACTCTCTGATATCTACACCCTATCCCAGACTAAACTGCTTGAAAACTGGCCATACCCTCCACAATGGCATACAGCCCATATGTTGCATTACCCCTTCCCACCCCCCACCCAGCTAAAAACCTTTCAAAATTTCAGTAAACCTTCCAGCTGTCAAAGCCCACAACCTGTAAATCAAACAGCCGCAAGGGAGAGCAACTGCGCAGTAATCTATTGAATCGTGATGGGCTGTTTTTCTCTATTTTGGGGATAGTCTAAATGACTTCAGTTTGAGCTCAGGCCGATCAAAAAATCCATGTTTCTTAGGAAAACGAAAAACCAAATATAAATCTGTTGTTCTGTAACACGGGAAACCAAAACATCTAATTCCGTTTTCTAGTGCCATACGAAAAAGAAGAAACAAATTCAAATTCGTTTTTCATTAACATGTACATATGGGGAAAAAGAAGAAAAATTTGAATCTTTTTTTATTAATATGTAGGAAAATGGAAAAAAAAAGAAAATTCAAATCTGTTCTTCATCAACATAACAATATGAAAAATGAATGTCAAATCTGTTTTTCATTAACACAGCAAAATGAAAAATGAACATCAAATCCGTGTTCAATGTCTTACGAAAACAAAAAACAACAATTTACTTTGAATTCCATTTTCCTGTGCCACTGAAAAACAGTTGGCACTAAGGTACACAAGTTCTTGCAGCTCAGACACGATCATTTCTGGTATTATAAGCACAGTTCACTGTTGTAAATCAAGCAATGACCAAAAAAATTCCCCATTTCTGAAATTACAAAAAAAAAAGTTAAAAAGAATCAAAACCTTGTATCCCTATTGGAAGTTTCTGCAATTTCAATCACCACTAAAAAGATGGTCTGTAAAACTCACAATTAACCCAGCTATGTACGTCTCTCTCATATCAAATATACTGCACTTAATCTGAAAAGTCAGTAATTGGAAATTTAAGAAAATTGCATCTTTCTACTTAGAACACAAAGTTATTATATATTGGTCCACTTGCATGTGTAGCAAGTCCTTCCAACTTGTGTACGTATGTCATGTACATTAATTGATATTCTTTTAACTATTTACCTGGAATCTCCAACACCTTGTTCTTGTTGCATAAGTACCACATGCAAAAATACGACCCGGAACAGTGTCAAAGAGTAGTATCTTTATATAATTGTTTTGGCAACGGACCTGTTGGGTAGGAAAAATAGAGCAATCACTTACTAGTATAGAATGATAATAATTTCTAACATGTGCATTGAACCTTTCTTCTCAGTGTATAGTATGTTTTACTGCCTTGCAGAGCACTGATAGTTTAATCTTTATTTGGCGTGTATCAAAAATTTCCTAAAGCCAACAATGTATAGTATTTTTTCCTGTAGCCAAGGAATCTTACTACTTCGATATATAAAATAAAGATGTACCTAGAAAGAATGCCCTAAATTATCATTTGATGCAAATATTTCTTCCTTTTCATTGGCAGAGAGCCCACCATGCATGTGACCTGCAAATAACTGTCTACAAATAATGGTCTGCTCATGGGCAATGTCGTCCAACTGTGTTTGGCTGCAAGTAACACTCTGCTCATGCATAAATGAAACTATGCTTTTCTCCTTCTTGCGATCAGTTTTGTGTAAAAATGGTCCACTTGCATGTGTAGTAAGTCCTTCCAACTTGTGTACGTATGTCATGTACATATGGGCTGTATGCCATTGTGGAGGGTATATTCATTAAAAAAAAACTCATTGACTGAATGATAATTGAACTCGGTTATTGCAAAATATTGTGATTTGTCAGTGTCTCATAACAGATCAAGTATTTGCAATAATTGATCTGCTCACCACTGACAAATCACGATATTTTGCTCAACCTCATCCAATAATTGTTAATTGCTGACCTCACGCCCCTTTTCTGTTTCACATTAATACTTTTTTTAGAACCAAGAACACTAAGGAAGTACATTAGTAAAATAGTATCAGTTTCAGGTCTGAGACAGTAAAGAGTCTAAAGAGTTGCAATAATAGAGTACTAAAGTGTGACGTCATAAAAATGAAATTTCTGAAATTATGGGATTTGTCAGGATATTCTGAAAGAACAATGTCTAAGGGGCCAACTTGCCAAAAATGAGCATTTGGGGACAAATTGTCCCTGAGAACGTAGCCCAGTTATGCTTACAAAACTCCATACAAACCCTTCTAAATTTTTTTGGGGTTGACCCAAAAAAAAATTAGAAGGGTTTGTATGGAGTTTTCTGAGTATAACTGGGCTACGATCTCAGAGACAATTTGCCCCGAAATGCTCATTTTTGGCAAGTAGGGCTCTTGGACATTGATCTTTCAGAATATTGTGACAAATCCCATAATTTCAGAAATTTCATTTTTATGACGTCATCACTTTAGTACTCTATATTAATATGTAGATAACCAGGTATAGAAGTGTAGCTCTCATTAATATCTATATATAGTTCACTCAAACAAAATATAAAATCGTGTAATGCTAAGCCGCGAAGGCAACGAAAACAGCCAAAAAAAATCAGTAGGTCTAATTAGCACATGCAGCACACTTTTTGGTATATTTCTTTGCTGTTGCTTTGCGCTATTACAACATAAAACTTCCAGAAACTTCCTAGTTTTCACGTTTTATGGAGGGAATGTTGTATGTGTTCCTCTTCCCTTTTTTTCACTGCCACTCACTTTCACCTTAGTGGCCGCTAGCACTTCCCATTTTCTCACCGCTGCTATAAATTTTCGCGTCATTCTTCCAACAAATCGAAATTGGTCTCCTTTGTTTTTTATCTTTTGCCCTAGCTCTTTCTTTGTTATCTACATCAATGTAGACATTAAAATTAAGTTGAAAGAAAGAATCAGCTTTGTTGTTGCTTTTCTACCTCTAAAGGCCAGGGTGGCTACGCAATTTATCGCCAAAACGAGCGGTACTTGAAATGCAAAATTTTACCCCCAGCTTACATGAAGGGGTGGACGTATGTACGGACGTAGAGACAATTTTCTCAGAACTAAAATTCGCTGGATGCATAGATAACTAAATTTTCTTACCCATGGTGCTCCACTGCGTGCGGCGCACATACAAGAGCTCTGTTATAAGTTACTTTTAATTATGGAGCTTTTAAAGATTAAAAAATAGTTAATTAGCTCAGAGAAAGAAATCACTGGGATGCTTCGATCCGTCCCTTTTGGGGGGAAGCGGGGAAGGGAGGTCATAATTATTCTTTTCTAATGAGCTGAAGAGTATTTCCGAGTTGCCCAACGCGTCTGTTTCAAAGTGAGGCTAAGTGCAAAGCCAATGATATGAAATTGATTTTTTGTGCTTACCCGCTTATAGCCGCAGTAAAGCACTTTCTCGGAGTCTCTGTCAGGGTGTCTGTCTGTCCGTATTTCTGTCCATAAGGTCATTTCTATAGTTCTTGTACACGTGTGCGCTAACGTGTAACCTTAATTATATCAAAGTAAAGGGGGGAATTTCATATATCCATGATGCTTCACGGCTAATTTGTGTCTTCTCTTCACGCTGGAAAGAGCATGGCACGGTTTCGAGCAAGATTTTCAACGACCTAAATTTCAAGATGCAGCTCATCCAAGGTAAGTTTCAATGAGCCCTGTTAATCTTTGGTATCTGATTGTTCATGTAAAATGTTTCCATGGTCATTTCACGCATTATTGCTATCGTTTATGACCCTGATAAGCCACGCTGTTTAACTCGCAAGTGAATATTTATTTAGATGACTTTCATTAATTTTATTATCCAATACTGTTTTTATTCTAGCAAGGTTTCGCTCTAACAAATTATTTATATTGGCGGACAAGGGGTGCTTGATACTAGTTCTCTGCTCTGACCTCTTTCGACCTCGCAATTTTTATGGGTTTGACCGTTTTGAAATATCACATTTTCTGCCCTTTCTCCACTAAGATGCAAGTGGAAGGTTTCAATTTATAGGTCCTGAGAAGATGGGACATTTTTTCTTGCGTTTGCTCTTTTTTCACTGATCAACTCTTGAGGGTATAATGAATGTTTAAATTCAATAGATTACAGTATTAAAGCTTTTTTGTTTCATTATTTTAGGTAAAAATGGTATTCTCATGGTGGCTTCTGGTCGCAACTGCGCATGGCGCACTTGAAATATACAGGCCAGCAAACATCATCAAATGGCATACTCTAGGACCTCAACCTGCGTATAAAACCTTTGAAGACATTTGATACTTCTTTTAGGATCCATTGTAGTGAAGGAGTGGGTGTTACTGTAAGGGTATTTTTCCATTTTGTAATTAATAAAGCTTCTTTCTGTTTATGTTTAACAAAGATGCTTAACTGGTGTTGTGTTATGAAAAATATAGCGCTGTCTTTGTTATTTTTATTGTTTATATTTGAGCTGTTCCACTCCTTTGAATTTTATCTCCGATAGACATCACTTTGAGAGCTTGTTGAAGTCATGCAGTGAAGTAAAAGCATGTGCAGTCACCATACGGTTGGTGTGCGGCATCGATGAATTATTGAACTAACAATATGAGCACCTAGCCTCCCTGCAGACGTCCTTCAGGGTTCATTCGTCACGCATTCATTTCTCCCCCACAGACATCTGCTAAACACAGGCGACATTTGCGTTCACCAATCACAGGCCCTTTACAGATTTTTGTAAAACGTAACCTGAGCCACTTCTTAAAAGATTCGCACGATCACTGAGGCTTTTGATCGGATGTGCGAGAAATTTGTAATTATACAGAGTTAAACAAGTATCAGAGAGAAGCTATCCGTAATTAGGAACTTCAGAAAATATGTTATAAAATTTGTAAATAAGACTCACCAGTGTGTGCTTAGTTAATTAAAGTAAGGGGCTAACAAACGATTTTTTGTGTTTCAGATCCGTGGACGCCGTCATTTGGTCTTTGCATCAGACAGACAAATACAGGTGTTAACCAAGTCAAAAACCTGGTACATCAGCCGTACCTTCCCACCAGCAACTTGGAGCGTGTATATGGAAGCCGTCAGAACAAACAATGACCTGGAGGGGTGGCACAACGCCCTCAACAGACGAGGGAAGGGAAGAGCTCAGTTGCCCCTCTACATACTGATTCAGCTCCTCCACAAGGAAGCAGCACTTGTCTCCCTTCAGACTCGTGTCCGACAGAAGACTGCGAGGACATCAGTGTAAGACTTATCAAAAGTATCAGAAGACACTCTTCAGCCTATAAAGACGGTCAGAAAAACTCATGCTGGAGGCATGCTCTCATTTAGTTAATCCGTTGTAAGTCGTATCCGTAAGTTTAAGATTATAAGAATTTGTTTTTCAAGGGTTCAAATTGCAAACTTATTTAGCTTAATTAAGTTTGACATTAGACTTTGTTTAAGTATATTCCGATCGCGAACTTATTTGATTTAAGTTAATATAAGAATTTGTTTTTCAAGTTTTACATTAGAATTTTTTACAGTAGATTTCTGATAGATTCTAATCGCGATCTCAATTAGCTTTAGTTAATATAAGAATTTGAATTTGTTCAAACCACAACCTAATTTAGCTTAGGTTTAACATTAGACTTCATTAAAGTAGTTTCGAATCGCACACTTATTTAGCTTATGTTTGACTTTAGACTTTGTTTAAGTATATTCCAATCGCAAACTTCGAATCTCTTTAGCTTTAGTTAAGATAAGAATTTGTTTTTCAAGGGGCGGGATTCACTCGGACAACCCACACGTCCCCGCCTGTAATTCGCTTTAGCTTAAGTTAAGTATTTGTTTTTTCAAGGGGCGGGAGTCACTCCGACAACCCACACGTCCCCGGCTGTAATTCATTTTAGCTTTAGTTACGAATTTGTTTTTCAAGGGGCAGGAGTCACTCGGACAACCCACACGTCCCCGTCTGTAATTCGCTTTATCTTTAGTTAAGAATTTGTTTTTCAAGGGGCAGGAGTCACTCAGACAACCCACACGTCCCCAGCTGTAATTTGCTTAGCAATAAACATGATTGTAAAGATATGCTGCTAACGTCATAACTACGCTTAGCAACCATGTGATGGGTCTTCAGCACGTGCTTTGGAACTTCCTTCAAAACAGAAAGGCAGGGCATATAAAACAAAAACAGTAAGATTTGTAGAAATTATTCAGGGGTTTGTTGTTAGGATTACAGTTTTCTTAAAGTTCTAAACGCAAACTAGCCAGTTAGAAAGGAACTGAAAACAGTTCATTTATTAAACGAGTGATTCGAGGATATTTTAAATCGGGTAATTGAAGTTTGTTTACACATTGGGGGCTAATCGTCTAGATAGTGGGGGCTAATTGTCTGTATAATGGGGGCTAGTTGTCGGGGGCGAATTGTCTGGGAGGCGAACTGTCTGACATTCAGTTTTCTCACCTTATTAATATAGCGATGGAGCTTTGAAGACTTCGGTATGTCAATCGTTGAAATCTTTTTGAAGACAAATTTCTTCAACATGCTATTCTTCTTGTTGAGACCTCTTAGAAATAGCAGTGGAATTCTGCTCGGTTCACGAGCACGTCTAGATCGCCTTGTAGCACGTTGTTTAAGATGATATAAAGTTAGCTTTGATAAGTGTTCGCTTTGATTCTCGATAAATTTCATGATGGAAGGTTCACTCAATGTAGATAGCTTTGATAAGTCGCTTTTATTCTTGATAAGTTTCACGATGGAAGGTTCACTTCTAAGTGATCGTCTCTCCAAATATTCACTCTTAAATTTTTCCTCATAAACTAGTGCATCGTAAAGGTTGGGGAACGTGTCCTTCCCCAAAAAGCTATAATCTTTCTCTTAACTATCCTCCATGCCTCGTGCTTTTCAAAATGGCGGATAAGATTTCAATGAGCCAGCGATATATCTCAGTCAGCAATATATCCCTAACAATGTAACATTGAAAAAACGACAGAAACCGTCTGCATTTTAAGACCGGTGTCAGCCTTCGGCTGGGCCCCGGTAAAAATGCGCTTCTTATAACTTTCTTTGGAGTCTCATACATGCTCGTTATTGGTTTATCGTGACACAATAACTAACCGCTTATTGGCTTATTCAAACAGAAAAGAACGTAAATGTTGGCTGTGTTTTAAAAGTAGACGTCCGTGGGGGAAAAATGAATGCGTGACCGCCCCCGCCCCCTAAGTAGTTTTGACACTCATGCAAGATGGCAGCCCGTAACACAATATTAGCGCTCGATCTCGACAATCTTACGGAAAAATAGAGGACTGTGAACAGTCTAAACCCCGAAGGACGTCTGCGAGGAGGCTAATGAGCACCCCGATCACAAACAAGCAACGAGGAGAAATTGTACACCAAGAATATATATTTATTTCGAGACAAGTACGTGGAAATCGCTTGTTAATCCATGGCAAAACAAGCCACTTTCCACCATTGTTCAACTGTCACGTACCTGTTGAACTGATAGGATATACGTGCGTTCGGAAGCTTGATAATACAGTAGGCAGCAATGCGTAATAGGATATATGAAATTCCCCCCTTTTATCAAAGTATAAATTCTCATTTAATTTGTTGCCTCAATACATTTCCTACATGAGCATGCAGTTAAGAGTTGTTATAGTACTGATTTAATTCATGAACATGTACTTTATTCTTGTGACCACTCTGTTATATAAAGTGTTGTTATGACGATGAGGCTTTTTAAAAAGGGTAAATAGGATATTATGCTTGGTTTATTATATTTTAAATTAAAGCATATCAAAACATTATTAAGCTGTTTTTTGTGTTTGTGAGGATGACCTAGCTTGCAAAATTAATATAATATAACAAAAAACATGCTCTCTGGTCTGAACTTCTCTAAACTAATTACAATCTTCCAAAAACAATTTGAGAAGAAAGGTTTTGCACTTATCCTCATTTTGAAAGTGAGAGGAAATGGCCTATTAGCATATGGTCTTACTTGGGAAAGTCCTCCATTTAAACAGGTTTGCAGTGCTTCCTGGCTTGGTTTTAAAGCTACAAACTAAATAATCCATACATTTCATTAGTCAAATGTTCATAAATGACACATTTTTTTCTGGCTGTACTTAAACAAGGATACCCAAGGAATCAAATATTAATTAGATGGCAATTCCTGGGTTTGAATCCATTTGGATTTAGTCCATGCTCATGACATGGTAAACATTTACTATTAGTTATCATCTTCTTCCTCAAGCAGTCCCCTGGTTATCAAACACCACACAGGATGCTAAGAAAAGTACTGATCAAAGAAATGTGTTACATGAGAATCAACCTCTTACTTTCAATCTCAAGAAATATTGTTGAAATGAAATTTTAAAGAGACCACATAATTCCCTCCATGGCTGAAAATTCCTGGTCACATGTTTCTTATTATAAACAGTATGGCTAAATGCAAAAAGAGTGATGTCACTGATATTAGCCTCCCAGCAGACGTCCTTTGGGGTTCATTCATCACGCATTCATTTTGACGTCTGCGGGGAGGCTACACTGATAGTGAATGAGCAATTCTTTACATCTGACAAAGGCTGAACTCTAAAGCTGACCCTTCTTTGCTTGAGAAACTTACCTTTAAATTAACAAAGTCTTAAGGTAAAAAATGTATAAGCTTTTAGCACCACTCAACCTAAGATCTCTCCTACATTCATGGGCTATCTTGAGTGGAGTTATACTAGTGAGGTTTTTTACTGTCCACCAGCTCTCAACCAAAAGTAAACAGCTTTTATATTCAAATATAACTCATAAATGTTTGGTGCCACTGACTATAGTTATAAAACATCATTTGAGCGACATTTAAATCAGAGTAAAAGCCAAAGGAATGTGCAGTGGGCTTTCAGCAATTACAGAGATCTGAAATCAGCAGCAGAAATAATTAACTTCTGAAATGCATCTATCCTCAATCCCATTTTAGTGCAACAGAGAATGCTTATAATATTTAAAATTGGGATTATTTTATTAAATATACACTGCTCAAGAGTATACTCACTCAAAAACATAAACTTTTAAATGCAAATTTTATAATGACTAAGTTCTAGCCAATCGGAGGAGGGAACAATGTTTTCACATGTGAGTAAAATAATTCATCCAATCCAATCCGAATTGCTTGAATTCTATGCACTGTTTCCCAACTTTTATAGGTGCTTACTTCGCCGGTTAATTGTTTGTGAAAGAACACAAAAAGTTGACATTTCTTCTAATTATTGCAGTTACATTGTGTGGTTCCAGAAAATATCCATACCCCCCCCACGGATGGTTAATGGAAATTCCTAGGGGGTGGGGGGGCTAAAGGGTAGAATTTTCCGAGGGGTACAGGGGGTGCCCACGAGAATAATTTTCCACAGGGTTGTAAAAGACGCGATCGATCATACGAGACATACTTAAGTATATGTGGATTATTTTGATTTGTAGCACAACAAAAATTAGAAGTAAATGCCCTTTCGAGAAAAAAAACTTCAAGATGTTTGTCTCAAACGTCGATCGTCTTCTTTGCTGGGAGTTCGCTATCATCTCCGCTCTAACGATTTGTTCTAACGCTCTAACGGATTGCTCTTACTATCTAACGGTTGATTCTAAACAGCTAACGGTCGGTCCGTCCAACGTTTGACTTTGACGAAGTCTTTAAATAAATATTGTCCTTCGGGCAAATCGATCACAATTGTCAACAGGTTACTTCTCCGGGAATAAATTCTAGCGCATCGATTAATAATAATTTCTTTATGTCGAAGATGTATCTAGATTGTGGACTCGACTGCAGATAGTCTGACAAAAACTTACGCTAATCGAGAGCAAACGTCGTCTAACTCGGCGATATATTTCTCGAGCTTTGTGTAAACAACTTTATGCAAATTTCTGCTGACATTCAGTGACCTCGTCGCGACAAAGCGTTGCGTGACGACCCAAATGAGACATTTCCTGTATTTTATTATTGACTTCTAATAGAGTACCGTTGAAGGCAAGCTGTTTGTCCAACAGACCTTTCGCCAATTCAACTTTTGCCCGAAAATAATAACGATCTGTTCCTTCTTTGTGGAGAAGACTTTCGATCACGTGCTAGGCAACGAAATACATCATGTTTCACTGATGTTCATTTCTGAACATGAATCGATGCAAATATAAGAAGCAAAATGAATGTTTGCATATTTTGTTCTTTTATAACCCAAATAGGTTTTTTTGTAATTCCTGAGATTTGTTTAACTGCAAGTGTAATTCATTCAAAGTTAAACTTAATTACAAACATCGAGAGATCGACTTTGTGGTGACTTCAGGACCCGAGGCTGCCGAGGCCGAACAAACGATAAACTTTGTTGTAAGTTAGTTTTCTAGTAGACCCGTTTTGAAATTCGAATTTCTTCACATAGTTTAATGTTAAATCAATAGTTAACTTTGAAGTTATGCTGTAAATCTTGCATTTGAGATGAAACTGTCTTAGACAAGACGTGTACATAGTGAAACTCAATTACAGTACCAGACATCAACTTTGTCTAACTTTGTCTGTAGGTAGATTCGTTTTGAAATTTGAAAATGTTCACATAGTTTTATTTCAATGAATAATTCAAATTTAAAGTTATGTTTTAAATGTTTTCTAGAGATGATATTAACTTTTTAATCTCTGTTCTGCCTCGCGCGTTTCACTGGAAGGACTAATTAAAAAAGAGAGACCGCTCATAGTCTACCAAGCGTGCTCTACCTACGTAAGAAATACATATTGTCTTGTAAAAGATTACAAATAGGTCAAAGATTATAAAAAAAATGTGTCTTAAGATGAGAACAGTTAATTTTAAGCGGTACACAGTCGATTATCTCTAAATATGGCAAATTAAGACCATGAAAAGGAAAATAGGAAATTCCTGGGAGGTGGGGGGTTATACATGACCCCTCTGGAACGGAAATTCCGAGAGGGTGGGGGGGTCTAATCGGAAGAACCATCCGTGGGGGGGGGGGGGGGGGGGTATGGATATTTTCTGGAACCACACATTGCATCATTCTGCCTGTTATCATTTTTGACAATTAGTTTTTGGACAGGTTTACATAGTTTTCCTAGTCATTTTGTTAAGTGGCAGCAAATACTTGTATTGTCATGATTTTGACATTCTTGGAAGATTTGGAGAAAAAAGCTAAATAAGCATGGCAGATGAACATCTCAGTATGAAGTAAAAACTTGCCCATACAATATACATGCACAGTTTCCATGACTATTCTAAAAATATCATTTTTTTGTTAAAGTTACTTACATCCTGGGGTGATGGTAGCGTTAAATTATTTAATTCAAGGCTGAACACTGCGTTGCTGAAAAGAAAAATCCATGTTAAACATGTATTTAAAATATCACAGGGGCGGTGGGGGTTTGGGGGGTTGGGGGGGGGGGGGGGAGTTGGTAGTCCGTACGTGCCTTAACAGCTTGTCACGTGCTCCGGTCACGCACTGGGCTCCAGGGCTTCAGGTCTGAAATTGGGTAGGGAAAATCACAGATTTTGGTCTGAAATAGGTTAAGGGTTTCTTGAAGAGTGCAGCACACCCCCACCCAATTTTTCTGGAAGTACCCCCCCCCCCCCCCCCCCCCGCAAGAATTTTTGGTCAAATTTTGGGTCACAAAAGACAGGTCATTGTCCCAGTTCTTCTAGAATTAATGGTCTCCTCATTTCTCAATCTAATCTCCAAGCAGGCGAGGCGGAATGCCGCTGTAAGCGTGTTCTTTTTATAAATTAAATAAGCCATATATGAGTGGTAAAGAACAGCAGTAAAGCAATATTTTCTTTGAATATATTACCATGTCCATAAATTTATTATAGTAATATCATAGGTGACGAATTACTCCTTAATTTTGGCGCGAAATTTCAGGGTTAATTTGTAATTTCACATGTGAAATTACAAAATTGCCATAGCAAGCTTCCGTACGTCTCAGTGTCAAGATGGCGACAAAGTTTTAAAGTGCAGTGAATGAAGATGTCAGGGCACAAAAAGCCATGTCCAGCCCTGGCCATGAAATCCAGAGTTTCTTCACTTCTTACTTAGTTCCACACTTCTCAGAGGTGTGGAAGTGTGGAATAGTACGACAAAGTAAGGATATTGTCGCACTTTTCCCCCAGTCATGAACCCTTTGTCATTCTTTACTTAGTTCTACACTTCCCAGAGGTCTGGAAGTGTGGAATAGTGTGACAAACTAGGGATATTGTCGCACTTTTCCCCCAGTCATGAACCCCTTGTCATTCTTTACTTAGTTCTACACTTCCCAGAGGTGTTGAAGTGTGGAAAAGTCCGACAAAGTAAGGATATTGTCGCACTTTTCCCCCAGTTATGAACCCTTTGTCATTCTTTACTTAGTTCTACACTTCTCAGAGGTGTGGAAAAGTGGAATAGTACGACAAAGTAAGGATATTGTCGCACTTTTCCCCCAGTTATGAACCCTTTGTCATTCTTTACTTAGTTCTACACTTCTCAGAGGTGTGGAAAAGTGGAATAGTACGACAAAGTAAGGATATTGTCGCACTTTTCCCCCAGTCATGAACCCTTTGTCATTCTTTACTTAGTTCTACACTTCTCAGAGGTGTTGAAGTGTGGAAAAGTCCGACAAAGTAAGGATATTGTCGCACTTTTCCCCCAGTCATGAACCCCTTGTCATTCTTTACTTTGTTCCACTCTTCTCAGAGGTCTGGAAGTGGGGAATAGTGTGACAAAGTAAGGATATTGTCGCACTTTTCCCCCAGTCATGAACCCTTTGTCATTCTTTACTTAGTTCTACACTTCCCAGAGGTGTGGAAGTGTGGAATAGTGTGACAAACTAAGGATATTGCCGCACTTTTCCCCCAGTCATGAACCCCTTGTCATTCTTTACCTTGTTCCACACTTCTCAGAGGTGTGGAACTGTGGAATAGTCTGACAAAGTAAGGATATTGTCGCACTTTTGCCCCTGTTAAGAACCCCTTGTCATTCTTTACTTAGTTCCACACTTCTCGGAGGTGTGGAAGGGTAGAATAGTCTGACAAGTTGAGTTTAATGTCGCACTTTCCCTGAGTCACAAGAAGCTCAGTGCGCTTTATGAGCACTTGGTTTTACTTCTGTATGGTTTTTTACATTTTTCCTTAAGAACTATTTTTATTTTGAATAGCAGATATAACCATTGTTTCAATGCCAGCTGTTGAAAGAAACTTGAAGTTAAGAAATCCGATCTCCAACCAAGCTTTCTTCCTTATCAGTACGGGTTCAAATTTGATAATTGTTAGATCACGCCATATATCCACTGTTTCGCAGTTCTTCCTCTTCTCTAAGGTTATGTTCGTAAATGCTGGACATAAATTATGAAAAAGACGCAACACCACGCTCGGAGG
This sequence comes from Porites lutea, assembly GCF_958299795.1. NCBI lineage: Eukaryota > Metazoa > Cnidaria > Anthozoa > Scleractinia > Poritidae > Porites > Porites lutea. Next base: position 13,235,301 of record NC_133205.1, read on the forward strand.
CGAGCGGCTCGAGGCCAAGAAATATCGAAAAAGAATTCACTTAAGGATGACTCTCTAAAGACGAAGAGAAGGGTGGACCATGCAAATATTTTAGTATTGTCACGTGCTGTAGAGTTAACATAAATATTGCCGACCCTATAACACGCACCTAAACAGTGATCTCCCTTTTCCACAGAGAGATCTGCAGGTAGCTACTCTAGGCCGATAAGTCACAATTATTACTTTATACAGAATGCTGTATATTTTTAGACCAATTTAGGTCATGAACCTGATGAAGGAATAAAACAATAACAATTGATTTGAGCATTTATAAACTTTATCAAGTTGATCTTAAAGCGAGGAAGATAGAACGCACACACCCTGCATTCTTTACTGCCTATTGTTAGCGTTGTCACGATCTTAAGAGACCTGACTGTTGTACCCAATTGAAAGCTCCCGGGTATTGTATTTGCGTTATAATGTGGCATTCACAATTAAACGATATGGAAATTGCTAAAACAAAACGTTTTATACCCAAAGGGTTTGAATTGGGTACGACATTGAGTCAGCCGAATAGATCTATAGGAAGGAGAAAAACCCAGAATAAGACGTCTCATATATGGCACATTAAGATAAAAAATTTCAAACATAAAAATCCATAGATAAGATGACGTTGTTGAGGTTTCCGTTGAAAAATAAATAAATAAATAAATGAAGATAAAGGACTGACGGGGACTTCGTGACAGAGAAAACGTAGGCTTCTTTTATGGTCGGGTATTCAAACAGATGGCAGTGAAACAAGGCTAATATCTTCTAGTCACAGAATTGTTGTCTTAACTTAAAATAGCATTTAAAAAGGTGTAAAACGAGTTGCAGGGATAAAACCGACAAATACTCCCACTGCGCTTTATTCTCATTTCATACATAGGAGTGTAACTAAGGAAAGAATGTCAAGGGATTCGTGACTGGGGGGAAAGTGCGACAATATCCTGACTCTGTCAGACTATTTCATACTTCCACACCTCTGAGAAGTGTAGAACTAAGTAAAGAATGACTGTGGTTTCGTATGACCAGGGGAAAAGTGTGACATTATCCTTACTTTGTCAGACTTTTCCACACTTCCAGACCTCTGAGAAGTGTGGAACTAAGTAAAGAATGACAAAGGGTTCATGACTGGGGAAAAGTGTGACATTATCCTTACTTTGTCAGACTTTTCCACACTTCCACACCTCTGAGAAGTGTGGAACTAAGTAAAGAATGACAAAAGGTTCATGACTGGGGGAAAAGTGCGATATTATCCTTACTTTGTCAGACTTTTCCACACTTCCACACCTCTGAGAAGTGTGGAACTAAGTAAAGAATGACAAAAGGTTCATGACTGGGGAAAAGTGTGACATTATCCTTACTTTGTCAGACTTTTCCACACTTCCACACCTCTGAGAAGTGTGGAACTAAGTAAACAATTACAAGGGGTTAGTTCCTTTGGGGAAAGTGCGACAATATCCTTACTTTGTCACAAAAAGACGCTTTAGAAAACCTGAACACACAAGAGAACATCAAGAAGGATTCTAACAGGTATTTTGCCGAAAAAGTCTCAAAACTTCTGAACTTTATAAGCCAAATTTAAGGTCTAAACATTTGAAAGAGTGGAGTTCTCGATCGATACGATCCAGGATAAACATGTCAAAAATCCAAGATTGCTAACGTAATTCGTCACCCATGATATTAATAGGTAATCAAATGGTACACTCGTGAAATTAGGGAATAATTTCACTTGCGTTTTGTCCAAATCCTAATAATTTGGACAAAACGCGTGTGAAATTATTCCCTAATTTCACTCATCACCATTTGATTACACATACTAATGCTCCTGTCTAGGGATCTACAGTGCTGTATTTCTAATGAAGTCCATTCATAGAATAGAAAGTTCCGCAGTTGCAAACAAAACAATTATTTCCTTTTAATTTAATGTTATAAATTAATTTAACCTATTTTCACTTAAATTATAAACTTATACACATTTTACTTACGTCACTCCAGCAATAAGTCTTTTATTTGTCTCATCAATAAGAATATTTTCTACCCGGGATATTGCTGTTCCATTAGAAGGAAAACGTAGGCAATCTACAAGTATAGAGTAAAAAGTCTAAATATTACGGTCAAATGTTATATAGCATGTTCTTTGGGTTACTCTGCACTTAACATCAGGCAATAGTCCTGTTTTCCAACTGTTTCAGTTTAAGTCAGTATGTCTGTAGAGTACACAGAAAGCAAAATTTCAAGATAGTTCATGGGTTTTAAAGTGACAGGAGGCTCAACTTCTACTTTTCACTTTCTTTCCTCCCCTCTTCTCCTCTTCTCTCGCTTTTCTTGTTCTATCGTTTTTCTTTTGCTGGTCATTTACTAGACTTCATCTCAGTGGGAACGTTTTGGGAAAGCTTTTCAGATTGTAGAATTAGATGGAGGGAAGTGTAGTTGGCATTTTCACTGGAATTTTTGGGTCAGCTTAGCATGGTTATTTGCCCTTTTCTCTTGCCTCCCTTGACTAAGTCATGGAGATCAGGTAACCATGATTTAAGAATTGAAACCAGTAGACCGTACTGTGTCCCCCAAATTCCCGAAAACGCTAGAATAATGTTCATCTAATAATATCGAGAACAAATTGCACTTCATCTTTGATTGTAGTCTCCACATCCACGCAAGAGAAAAATTATTTGATGATATCACTTTTAAATACGATCTTTAAATACGACCTTTACTGATCTAAATACATTAGATAAAACATTGTTTCTATTGAATAATGTAGACCCATTTATTTGTAAAAAACTTAGCCTGTGATCATGCCCTCTGCCTTTATCTCTGTAATCTGTAATTCGGGAGGAGGGCATGATGCAATTCTTTCACAGATCACATGCAAAAAAAGCCAGAATCTGGACTTTTTTCTGACTGGACAGGAAACAATACACATGCTTTGCGCTGTTCCAATTGGCCAAAATGCCACCATCCGTTCAGTTGTTGCTGATTTCAGTCTGAATTTTTGCTTGTGTAATGAGCAATGAATACACACGCAAGTTCGTTGTAAATTTCTGCCGGGTCAGTTTTCCGTCTTGAATTTGAAGAATGTCTAACTAGAAATTTCATCCATTGAAATATTTTCTATCTCATCGTATACTAAAAAGTTACAGTCAAAAATTCACCGATCATTTGAATGCAATTAATGCGGCTAAAAGTTACAGAAGCAACAAACAGGTTCACTTTTCAAATAATCAATTCATGAATGGAATTTTGACCTGGTTTGACTGTAATTCCTCTTTAAGACACCTGTGAATTATTCTGAGCGATCTTCGCTTTCACAGCACTTTTCATTTCGTGAAATATGGTGCCTCAGCCTAAATTTTTTTTCACCACTTTCAGCATAGAATGAAGTCCACGAGCTTTTACCAGTAAATTCTTTATTATTTGTAAGCTGTTAAATAAACGTACGGCAGCTCCAGCTAGCAGTATTTCATCACAAAAAAAAACAGATTTAAAATTTTTTTTTTGGAAGCGCCATCTGAACATGGACGTACTTAAAAATTTTCTTTTCCCTAAAACTGATTTCAAAAGAGACATTACTCCCGCCAAAATTTGATTCCTGTCTGGCAAACGCTGATTGGCTAATAACATGACGGGTCAAGCAGATGTTAGATTAAGTAAACTAGGGTATCTAAAAGACAGTAATGCTGCGGCACATTCTGTTGATACTGGCATTAGTTAGGCAGTGGGACTTAAAAGAATCGAAAATGATATTGAATGTCCTATTTACATGTTGGAAAGTACTAGAATAATTACTATCAGTCTATATAAAGAACTTGTGGGAACGTTGTTTAAAAAATGATCAAGTGGTTATCAACTCCGGTTTTCCCACAGTAAATTGTAGGAAATGATAGAAATTCAGATTGTTGATCCATATATTTAATATAGGGTGTACTATCTTTTCTCTGGAAACATGATACTTTTCTTGCTGTTTATTGCACTTCATTAAGTAACAGTTATTTAGCTATATATTTATAGAAAACACAACACAAAAAAAAACAGAAAAAAAAGAAAGACGGAAAAAAAGAGTTCGGTAGGACTTGAACCCGGCACCATCGGCTCGATGCGACTACACCTCACCACTACACCACAGAGACTGATTACTTAATTGTGGGAACAATCTTTTATTTAATTCCTTTTCCGTGAAACTTCCGCCGGCAAGATGAACGCCAGCCGCATTAATCGAGCTATTAACAGCAAAAAAACAATGTAAACGCATATTCCATGGCAATGAATGAATGAAAGAACATAATTATGCTTTTTAAAACGCCGATACACGTCCTCGTCTGCAACGTAGGACACCAAACTTATGTTTTGTTATCTCGATTTCCGCTGTTATTTTGAAGCGAATGGTCAAAATCACATCCATTTTCGGCTCATACAGGTTCTTAAGAATAGCATGGCAGGACATTTTCTCACTTTCACATCACCTTCTAGCAAGCTGGAATTTGTATATCCCCCGTGTTGCGGAGTCGAAGAGCAAATACTCATCTTCTCATCAGGTTTAACACCTGGACAAGTCAAAGGCTCTTAAATTGAAATCCAATCCCCAAGTTAACCATCGTACTCATCTGAAAGACTCCTACGTGTCTTAAATTTGGTAAGACCTCTAACCATGCTGTAGAAAATTTGCTACAAAGAAAACTCTGAGTCTGAGCAGCAAACGATGCAAACTTCCCCGTGTTTTTATTTGACTTGTTCGTGGCGCAATGCACTCTGGTTAAATGCAATGCATTGTGGTAAAAAGTGATGAATTCGAGAATTCGTCGCCCCTTATATATTTCCCTTAAATCCTGATTATATTGCTGCTCGCTCCCTACGGTCGCTCCGCAGCAATTAGGGGGTGGTTGACGGCTTGTTCAATGAATGTATCAGGCGTTATTTTTTTCCCTCTTGAGCCAATTAGAAGCAAAGAAGCCAAAAAAAAATATTGCCTGATCTCAGGTTATAAAAAACTAGGCAATTTTATTCTTGAAGGGTTCCCGAGGAGAAAAATAAAGTGTTCATAAATTACTGCTCCCGATGATTTTCCGCCAGCTTTCATTACGATCATTTCTTTATATCTATAGTTATTAATCTATCTTATTTTATTATATACCAGTTGATACATATGCACCCCTATCTAATCAGCAGAGTGCTCAATAGAAGGACTGGCGCCTAGAAGGTTTTTGTTGGCAATTTTATCTGAGGAGTGCCACATGCCGTGCGGTACGAAACTAAGAAGTGATAAAAATGCTAAGTTGGATCTCACATTGACACAAGATAACCTAGATTATTTTATTATATATATAACAATTATTCACCTCAGTGTCGGTGGCTAGTAATGGATATTTACCGAAGCCGCGTTAGCGGCGAGGTAAATATCCATCACTAGCCACCGACACTGAGGTGAATAATTGTTTTAGTATATACTAAAACAGTGAGATAATTGAGCCCAAAAATAATGATTTTTAACTCATTTACTGTTGCCTGCAACGATTACAATTTTGGCGGCCGCTGTCGTCGCTTTTTCTTGCCGGCATTGGAAGGCATTTGTTTAGCTTTTGCGGGGAAATTTCCTCAAAAGGAGTTGTGAATTGTTTTTGTATTTAAAATCATTCTGTAAAAAGGATTATTAGATTTAGTTTTAAGCTTATTTATGAACAAGTCAACTAAAAAAAGTAACGCAAGACTTAAACTTAATTTGCATTTGTAAACAACAAAACTTTTACGCCGGTTTTATCGATAAATTCAAGTCAAAAAGACAAAACTTTACCTGTGAAAACTTCCACCCCGAGCTTCGTCACTTTCTTCGTGTATTTCGGAAACAGCTTGCTTGATTAATTGTGAAATTTCTTTGTTTGTTACGGCATCAAACCGGGAAGGCATTTTGCAACTTACGCGAGTTTGGCGTCTCTCGCTCGGAGGAACTGGAGGTAAATCAGTGAATAGTGCAGGATATTCACTGATTGAGTAGCCAATCAGAGCGCGCGAAAAACACTATCCACTGTTTTAGTATATACTAAATATATATATTTGCTTTTTTTATGCAACACCATCTATGTAAAATATGGTACTGCAAAATAAATGTTGTAGTTGTTGTCATGGTCATTCTGACATAGTTTGAAGGATCTCTTCCCTCTGCACAAGTTGGAAGACACACTTGCCCTTGACCATTAAAAGTGATGACATCACAAGAAGTAAAATACAAGGGATATGGATCAGCATGGACAGTTAAAGGCAGTTTTGGATCGAATGCGTTAATCTGATGTCACTCTCAGTGCTTCTTCATATCGAAGCCTGCTCATATGGCAAATATCTTCAAGCATCATTTAAGCCTTATCTTGGTTTTTCACTAGTACATTACTTATAGATTGTATGTACTTGATAGTCTTATGTCAAACGCATGGTTGTTCATTCACACCATACAAGTATATAAACAATCATACGTTGTATAACCAGAAAAACTCAATGCTCATTATCACAAGTACTCAGTACCTATCATTTTTTCATGGGGTATTTCTTTCCAACATAAGGCCAGCCAAAAAAAGCTCGTGAACAAGCAAAAATCAGTTTCGCAGGTCAAAATGACTGCAGGTATACCTTAACTTGCAGATTAACAGACAGTTACTGATAAGTTTTTCAGGAAACTAACCACTAAATGAAATTTCTGCCTTAACACATTTGCAACTCAACATTGCATTCTGGTAAATGCCAATGTAGAACCACGTCCCTTGTAACACCTGTGATGTCATCAATAGACCACAATCGATATGTTTGTTCCAAAATGACTCCAAGGCTTCATAGACAAAATGGCAAATTTTTCATAACTCCATTGTCTTTCGATTCTCAGAAGAGACCAGAGCACAAAGAAAACCAAACCAAATATAGATCTATTACCAGAAAGCCTTGGAGTCATGTTAGAATTTTTATTATTGAACTTGGCCTATATATATTTAGGCAAACAAAACAGAGAAAAACACAAACGTTATTCACGTAACTTTGACCAGAGAATTCCAATGAAAATCTTGTTTGACTACTCAACTGTACTTTCCTTAAATAATTTAAAGATCCCCTGGGTTTTTCAAAAACGTTTTCTCACCAAAATGTAGCCACCCGCATAATACTGACTGTTTACTTAAAAAAGTAAACTAGAAACCATGGCAAAAAAAATTACAAATCTCAACTTAAATTGCCACACATATATGATACCTCAATCTTACACTTAAATCTACTTCTAATGAGAAAAGGAATACCAAATGTACACTTGCAATATTGACTGTGACATTTTATGGAAAGGGCAGTTAATTTGGCTACCAATTGTAAGGTAAACTGCAGTTCTCTTGAGCATCATCAACAAAGTTACCATATTTTCTTACTGATGGTGCTCTACAGTACAGTGTACAGCATGACTTTACCACCCAGAAATCCCCTGTAATATTAAGTACCCACTAAATGATTTTCTTAAAACTTGTGTTTGTTTAATTACTCACTTTTTTAAAAACCATGTTTCGAACTGCATGCATTGATCTTGCTGACACATCAACAGCGTGCAAAGAAAGTCCTGATCTCCGATAGCCTGGGGCTAGTGGATTTTGCAAGTGACAAGTGGGGCAAGTGATTTTTTGTTCTTAACTTGCCCAACGGGTAAACGTTTTTTGGAGGAAATTCGAATTACAGAAGGATTGTAATCGATCGTGCTAATCAAAAAGGGTTTTGGGGCTAGTCAAAATGACTTTTGGGCTAGTACACCCTAACTACAACTTGCCCGAATTGCAGGCTGTAAAACTGACTTTCTTTGCACCCTGCATCAATATTCCCTTTTCAAGTTATCCAATAACTTTGCTTTTACTTAACCATTAATTTTCTTAGCATGCTAGACAAAACTTTTATTATTTTGTGAAAATCTGTTATTTTATTCTGCTGGTGAAAAGATAATTCAGAGAATCAACATAACACCACATTACCTCTACATTTTCCATAAGAAAGAACATCAGCCAGGGTATAAGAGATAACAACACTCAATATACATATGAACAGGCACTTGCACAGAGTACCTAGAAATAAAATTAAATACTAAAGTTCTTTTAGTATGAATGCACACGTTTTTATCCCAACTTAATAATAAATTAAAGACACTGTTTTCACCCCAGACTGTACCAGGGATTGGAACCATAAATCCTACAGCAGTCAGTCTCCCAAGCAGCACAAAGGACCGGCCATTTGTTGGGCAAATTTGCATGCTGTAGGTCTATACAGTCACTGCTTATTCTCATCACTAGGTGGACCATCAATCATGATCAACATAGCTTGCACTTTAGGGAACGATCGCTAATGTTGCAGAGGAGGGTGGGGGTTTTCACAAAAGTGTTATGTACCAAAACTGTACCCCTTCCCCCCAAGTTATTTCATATGAAAATAGTACCACCTGCACTTTGGTAATAATAATAATAATAATAATAATAATAATAATAATAATATGGACTTCAGTTTTTAGGCTTTTGTTTTTTTCTCTAGAAATCTAGAAACACAAGCTTGCTGACGTTTTTACTTAGATTTTTTAGAACATTAGAGTTTGATATTATTATAAATAAGTTTTTGTAGAGATAGCGAAGGTTTTACAGAGTATCAGAATTTAATAATATTCTAAATTGGCTTTTTTAGTAGAGAGATTTATATCACTATGTATAAGCTTTTAGTAGAGATAGTGAAAGTTTTACAGAGTATCAGAATTTAATAATAATCTAAATTGGCTTTTTAAGTAGAGAGATTCATATCACTATGTATTTTAGGATTGTACTGGGTTTCGTATCGACCTTTTTTTACTTCTAAGTATAGCTTCTCAAGTGGTGTAGGTTACGCTATGCGCCCTATACCACTCATAATGTGGACAGCATTCCAAAGTTTCATACTGCAACATAATAATAATAATAATAATAATAATAATAATTTTTTTTTTAAAAAAAAGAATAAAATAACTTTATTCATAGATTCAAAAAAAGACTATTTACAGATTCAAGAATATGAATATTAAAATATATACCCTATGTACATTCTTCTTGTGTACGAAAGACAATTGTCGTAAAATGACTATCTAAAAACTACTAATAACAATTATAAAAAGCATCAATAATAATAATAATAATAATAATAATAATAATAATAATAATTTGTAAAACACAACCCCTCTTCCACCTCTCAGGGCTGTCAATAAGGGCCAGTAGCCGGCTCTAACCATCTACCATCATCTCCTTCTACCATAACTGCTAACAAAAAATAAGCACCAACGAATAAAATTGTAAAGCATCCGTTTCCCGGTTTTGAATGACATTGAATGCATATTGGTTTAGATCTGTGAAACGTTCGAACTGTGCGATGTCGGCTCTCTTAAATAGACTTTACTTCCAATAAATTTGACACTTTCTCCAGTAATTTTTATCAGCATCATAACTTCTTTAATCTATAAACTCGACTGATAGTCCACCGCAGGTTGTTGTTGTTGCTTCTCACTTCTAAAATATTTACTATGGGAAAAATACTGCAATTATTCGCTGGCCACTATGCAAGGTGACCGCTTTGCAAGTTGTGAGAACATTGTTTCACGGTCCCAGACCTCATCTTTTCCCCCCTCCTCCTGTCCAAAAAATTAATAATAAGAGAAAACAACAAGAAGTCACACCTGTATTAGCAACCATCTCTATTTAAAGGCCACAGCCACCTTTTGGCTGTCCCAATGAGAGTTTTCCCACTATTGTCACCTCTATTAAGCAGCCATCAAGTGATTGATACACTTATATAGTCTGGCTTCATTTTAAGAATGTGATGAAGGAAAATACAGTCCAAGATAGAAGGTGACGGCCTATTGTGGACCAGTCAAGCCTCTCCTGTCGCGCGTTTGTTTTAAAATAAAGTGATGTTTCTGCTAAAGATTATGCCGATTTATGACGAACCTCCATTGAGCAGCCACTTGCCAGTACCCCGAGGGTGGCTGCTTAATAGAGGTTCAACTGCATTCCATTTTATTCTCCTTCCTTAGGTATTGACTTCATATGCAAATTGGGATACCAGTAGTCTGTTTAAGTACATTGTAGAGTCCTAGAGCAAGCCTAGTCACAAAGCATTCAATCTGGCAGATACCAAAAATATGTAGCAAAGATGCATGTGAGGTGGGTGCGTCTCTCAACTGGCGTGAGAGAAGGTTTGAAGTTCGGAGAAGTCTGGCAATGAAGGATAAGTATTTTCGATCTGTGTGTACTTTAACATTGTGGTAATGTCGAAATTTTGTTAAATTGCTGGAGTCTGTTCTGCAGAGGTCAAAAAAAGGTACACAGAAGAATTACAAGTACAGCTTGAAGTCTCAGGTTGGTGCCGACAAAGCATCCCAAGTGTAACTACTTGTCTACTATTGAAGGAAATGTTGATTTGCTTAACCTATAATATTATGGTTAATTAACAACTTTAACATAGAATGCCAATATCCTAGGTCTTGAAATTTCAATTCCCCAAAATTACGCCTCTTCAAAAATTGTACCCACCCCGTCTCCAAATACCTCAACCCCTCTTGGATGTAATAAACCATCAATCCTCTATACAAGTAACAAACAATTTCCTTGCCGAATTAAAAAAATTTCGATCTGGTGAAGCAGGAATGATTTCATGAGTAAACAAAGCGATAGGACTGTTTAAGAGCGTGGGTCCACATGCATCTTATTGTCTTCTTATTTTTACAACAACTCAGCAGTGCACCAGTTCATCTACTAAACTAATCATAGATGATCGGATCTGCAGAAAGCGTCCTGTTAAATTTGGATCGATGGAAAATACTGACTTAGAAAGCCACACAACAGTTTGACAAGCTAACAAAAATTAGCATGCAACTTTTTAGCCCTACCAAAGCAAACACGATATAACCACTGAGAGAATTAACACCATTAAAGGTCCTACAGGTGTACTGATCTGTACTATTTTCTATCAGAAAAGATCCTAAAAAAATTCTAACTGTTGGCAGGGACTTAAGGTCATTCACACGACATCCACGCGCCGAGGTGATGGAATTTTATTCGCTTCATTAGTTTTGTCGGTGAATTGATTAGTATATGGATCGAAGGAAATACTAAAGGAAATACTAACATTGACAAGTTTTAAAATTGGAAATTAATCCTGGGTTCCATCAAGCTTTTACATAAATGATGTTCCAGTCCCCTAACGATGAAGTGATGAATAAAAAAATGTAAGGCTAAAGTATGGCGTCCTGGCATGAGTCGAAAGGTTCCAGATATAGACACAAATTGGACTAATTTTTTAAATCTTTTGTGGTACACGCACATTATTACACATGAAGTGCGAGTCTTTGTTTAAATACAAGTAAACTAATCTCTCGACCGAGCTTATATATTAGGCTTTATCGATGATGCACGCACGACATTAACAAAATGCAAAGAAGGTCGAGGCTGTTGACAAGTCGGAGCGCCGAATCCATAATTATATAAGCTTAAAGGCAGAAATAAAGGGATATTTTTGTCCAAGAGACAAAACAAAATGAAAAGAAATAATGTGACCTCATTTGTTCAAACCCTCCAATGTTTAAGCTTAAAAGAGAAAGCTTAGGTAGAAGTACAAGCATATTTTTAGGCTTAACGATCGGTATCGACTTGTCCGACTCGATCGTCAACACGTCGGAATTGCAATACCCGGTTGGTGAACGTAGGTTTATGATCGAATCAAAGGAAAAGAACCTTGATATACTTTTTTGGGACGGTTCTAAAGCAAATCAATATGTAGATGTTTTCATACAGCTTTGCTTCATATGACGTAACGTTATAGAAAGTAAGCTCATTCTAATTTCTGTGAACAATATTAAAGTGTGTTAAACCTCACCAACTGAGCCGAGAACCCCTCATTGATAGCAGATACTCGGATAAAGCACTGATTCACCTAAATGCAATACTTACCCCCGACCTCCATGATTGTGTTATCCCAAAGCTAAAATGAAACTTTTTTCGTGTACTTGTAAGCTTTCCAATATACGATACGACGTGACGTACCCAACCAACTGAAGCCCGAAAAACTACTGATATTTCAGTTTTTCCGTTGCTGTCACGGCTTAATTTCGTTTTAATATACGTAATAAAGAATTACTGCAAGCTAAAATCCGCTGTATACCTGTCATAACGACATACGGAAACCGACACAACATTCGAAAAGCGCATAACAAAGAGCTAAAAGATCACGTGTTGCACTTTCAGGAGGCGGGAGTTTGTTTGGAAAAGTACACAATTTTCTTTGTCTCCGAAAACAGAAAAAGCACTTTCATAAATGGCATGAAAGTAAATTCAGTTTACAAGAAATCGTCTGATGAGTTTACGAAGGATACCTTTTTTTTTGTTTTTCAAATTCCACTTTCTTGTCACCGGAAATGGAAAGGTGAAATAGCCGGACTTGCGTAATTAGACTAATTGGGAGGAACAACAGAGGAACAACATAGGTGTGTTGAATCTTCCGTCGTTGTTTATGTGTTTTGGTGTGGAGGGCTGATCAACGACGCTTTCCGGAATTTCCCTGACCTAGACCTTTGCGTTTTAAGCTTTTCAGCTTCAGATTATGTACTTTTATGACGTCAGTGGTAGAAAGGACTATTTTACAGTGGTAACAGGACTGAGTGGAGTACAATTCGGTCTGTAATCAACACAGGTAGTCCAAGCTCGAAATATGAGCATCGGCGAACATCGGCATTGTTGCGCAACATTCCAAATATAAGGATTTGTATGGGAAAAAAACCCATCGTTTCTGTAACTCGGCACTCAACATCCATGGAAAGCAGGCTAACTTAATATATATACTATTTATTATTTATTCATTATTTGATATTATTATACATCAGAATCACTATGAAAAATCTGATTCGTCGAGAGCATTCAATCAATTCACAATAGCTTGTGAACTTGACATGATAATGCAATATATATAATATAATATATAATATATAATAATATATAATATATAAGTTCAACGTCTGCCTGGTTACCAAGCCCCTTGGAGCGTTCTCCTCAGAAACAGAATAGGGAACTTAAGAACCACGACGACGACTTTGTCGACGACGACCGGAAGTGAGATACCGTGCACTGCGCAAGCGCGGTTAACAAATTTCGTCGTCGTGGTGTCGTCGACGACGCCAAACACAGTAGACTCACGTCGTCCTGCAATCCACTAGTCTCCTTCGCAGCCGTTATTAGGGTCGTCACTCGTCACGCAACGCTCCTCCCCACTAGTGGGGAGGAGCGTTGCGTGACGAGTGACGACCCTAATAACGGCTGCGAAGGAGACTAGCAATCCACAAGCTTCGGCAGGTATAACTCCCTGTTTTTAAGCGATTTTTCAAGGGCTTTGTATTTTTTCACCTCGTAAATCCAGGTATCCTTTCTTTTTTCTCCTATCAAGCGATGTTGATTGAAAATTTGACTGATGAATTGTGTTTAGTTCGAAGACAACACTGAGCTGTGCAGGCCGAGCGAGCGAACCCGTAAGTGACAAATTTATTTGTACGTATTTAGGTCGGGCAAATCATATATCTTTAATATAGAGGAAATGAACTTCGTATGGAAAACAGCCATCGCATCGGAATGTCTCTTTTTCCAAATCTAAACTCTGACAGACGCTCGGACTCGGTCATGTCATTCAGGTTGAAAGTTGAATAACCTTCGTACGAAAAGCAGAGATTTTTCCATTCGAAAAGGTCAGACAACACGAAAAATTCTTCATCGTCAATGAAAGTAGACGTACGGCTTATAAAAGAAGATCTTGCATCGTCTTAAAAGACGCCTTTGCGAAAAAACTTTGTTGCGAACGAACATCACAGTCTACATGTTTGTTTACATTCAGTGTCGTCGTCGTCGACCTACCGGTCCACTGCATCTTAAGTTTCCTTTTTCACGCCGAAACTGACGTTCTCGTACCAGTCCTTTCCCAGTCAACAGACGTCGTCGTCGTGAACTTCGTCGTGGTTCTTAAGTTCCCTAATGGCTGAACAGAGACTTTCAATTAATGTTTATAAAGATTTTCCGTTAAGGATTTTTCTATTTTAACGTATGCTTTATTCAGAAAAAGGTTTTATTATTGTATTTTAAAATTTTTAAATGATCTTGGTTAAGCTAATCAGTGTCACTTTCACCTTAGTTTTGAAATAAAGCCATTTTTTTATGTACATCTGTTTCATATTCTATTTACTATCATATAATTATATAGGTTAGATCATATTTTATAAGAATAGCTTAGAATTTTATATTAGTTATATGCCTGATGTTTTTACCGAGTTTAAATAGACTCTGAATAAAGTTACTTGACTTGACTTAACCTACGAAAGTGAAAGGATTTCAATAAAAAAAAGCTTACCTTACTTAAAACTTGTGTTACGTCTCTCCTGTGTAGCCCACGGGCCGATTTATGGTCGTTTTAGGGGTTTTTAAACCTTTATTGTAACTGTCCGATTACAGCCAACTATCCGATTTTCCGATTACAACACTACAAATTGATTAGTAAAAAATAAAGCTGTTAATACACAAATCAAATTCGAGAAAATTGTAATGGTTATGATTAAGATGATAGTACAAGGGGCTGGTTTTTTATTACCTGTGATGGGGGGGCGGCCATTTTTCTAGGGGGGTCATTTTCAAAATCTTGATTGGTTTTAAATGAGGAACAAGCTCATTCTTTCTAACACGGAAGCATGAAAGTGGTACAAAGCAGTAACAAGCGTGGATTGAAATTGAATATAACAGCCTTTTTGAAGACGCTGTTCTTAATTTTAACACGAGCGTAGATAAAGTGTGTATGTGGTGAACGTTGACACGATTTGAAGCTTGAATATTCTCAGTTTCAATAGCAATTGGGAGGGGTGGGTCACCTTCACACGGAAAATTTATGGGGGGCAGGAGCCCATAACTCTCTCTAGGGGGTCATTTCTAAAAGCCAGGAAGAATATTAGGCGGTCGGTTTGAAAATCTATAAGCTTTCTCAAAATGCCCCCGCCCCCCCCCCCCCCCCCCCCCCCACCTACAGTTAATTAACGACCAACTCCTGAGAAAATAAAAAGTATTGTCCGAAAGATCAAAGTTTTCTCAAGTGTCACTCAATTTAAAAAACGCCAACGAAAATATGGGTCTGTTCGCAGCACGCAAAATATTGTTTGTTTTGTCAGGAGCCGGCTCCTGGTTTTGTAAAAAAAAAAATCTGTTTTCTAGTGCGAACGATTTTTTTTGCTACCAAAATTTTCTCAACTGTCACCAAACTTCAAAGATGCCGTCGAGAACATTTTGTAAGCCTACACTTTTTTGTCAGGCGACAAAATCCTTTGTTCCTTGTCAGCTTTCCTTCGTCGACTCATATTTTGCGAACCGCCGGCGACATTCACACACAGCTGTTTTCTCCGACGATGGAGATAGGTTCTTTGAAACGCGAACTTGATTCAATGACATCATAGTTAGTAGAGGAGACTGGTAAGGAAACCCGGCAAACATCAAAGTTGAAAACAATGATGCTGCAGTTTATGTTGAAAGCTATGTTTCTATTGGTCAGTAAGTTCAAAATGATAGGAATGCTATTAAACGTTGTGCACGGTCAGGTCCAAAAAAGCTAACAAAAACCTACAACAAAGGAGTCTAAAGAGTTTCCCAACCATTTCACTTTAGTAGCTATGATGACACGCAAATTTTATTCTTCGACTTGCAAACTTGATTCTTTGAAACGCAAACTTGATTTGTTAAAACGCAAACTTGATGCTTTGAAAAGTAATCTTGATTCTTTGCAACGGAAATTCCTGTCATGCGTCTCTATTGACCAACATGACGGAGTTGGTGGAAGGTTTCAAGACATTTATAGCCATTCATTTGCCTATTCTTTCCTTGTTCTAATCAGTACTTTCTGCTTGCTCATCCTGATGGCTTAATTATCATTTATTTCGCAGGTCTAAATAACTATCTTCCAGATATCATGAGATAGGATCAAAGCACTAAGGTAAGGTACGTTTTTAATTGGGGAGGGGGGGAGTGGGCCGAGGCTTCGGAGGGGAGGGTCCCTAGTAAATCTTTTACAAATTAGAAGGATCAAACTTGTTTTATTCTCAACCGGGGAAGGGTCACAGTTTTTTTGGCAAGGAAAAAAATACTCCATGTCGCTTCTATTTTGTGTATACAAGCAAAGCTACCAGTCAAGACTAATCTAAATTAGTTACAGGTGTCGAAAAATGTATATGTCAAAAAACTATCTTCTGTCAACTAACATAGTTTTCTCGCTCGACCGGTGTCCGCTTTCGCCCACATTTTGATGTTTCCGCGCGGGGTTCTGGTTTAAAATCAGTGTCCGATGAGGATTCTTCACTTAAGCTACTCAGGCTTTAACTGACAACTTCTTCTTTCCACTTCTCTGGACTTGCGCTTTCACTTGTTCCCGCAACCGATGTGCCACCGACAGAGTCAGTGGAGTAGCGGGCATCCTTTTTAGAATGGCGAGTCGGCAAACAGCCACAATAACCACAAGTTGCTACATCTGATCTCATGACCAGACCGCGTGTTCAGAAACGGCCGAAGTTTGAGTTCGTGAAAGCTGTATATCCCTATCGTGCTCCTTACTCCGTTGATGCATGCACCTTCCTGTTTCGCCAATGTACAGGGGCACCCAACGTGAATTTTCGGAAAATATCTGTTCGGAAGACGATTTGAGATTTAGAATTTTCGGAACATTTTGTGTAAAATTTCTTGCTTGCCTGCCTCTCCTAGGATTTTTGAACATCTAAAAAATGGTTTTATTGCCCATTTTTAACGGATTTTTACCCTAAAATGGTCACCTAGAAGTTTCGAGAGCCTTTTTTCTGGCTGGAATTTTCGAAAAGGTAAGTTTTGATCCCTATTCAAACTTCTTCGGAACAAAGTTGTCTTTCTTATAAATAAGTCTTGTCGTGAATTTTACACAGATTTTGTCAGCAACATTTCTGATCTGGTGATCAACAAATACTTTTTGCTGCTACAAAGAAACTGTTAAATCAGACAGAGATATGCCTTTTCCACCTCACGGCGATAAGTTAGCCTTGGCTAATGACATGGGGTCGTTCTTTATTAAGAAAATATCGGATCTACGTGTTAGCCTTGATGCAACTGAGACTTTGTGCAGCACTGTTAACCGCCATTCTTCTCATTGTTCTTCGTCCTTTACTGCTTTTTGCCGTGTAGACATGGACTCTTTAAGAAAACTTGTGCTCAGAGCGCCGACAAAATCTTGTTTACTTGATCCTGTTCCCACTAATATCTTGAAAGATTGCCTTGATGAGTTACGTCCGATATTATCAACTACGATAAACTTGTCGCTTGAATCAGGATTTTACCGTGACTTTTGGAAAGAGTCGGTTGTTACACCACTGTTAAAAAAACAAGGTCTTGATTTGGTTTTTAAAACTTTCGACCAATCAGCAATCTTTCCTTTGTTTCAAAATTGGCTGAAAGAGTGGCAGCTGATCAGATTCAGTCCTACCAAGAGACTATAAAGGGGACAGAGAGGGCACCCCCATATACACCCTATTCCATAGGTAATTCGTCTCGAGTTATTTTTAACACCACAGATCTCAAGGGGGATTAGACAACAGCCAATCACATAGCGCGAATGTGTTCCGCGTGGATGACCCATGCTGAGAGCCACGCGTCACGAAATGACGCAGAACAAAATGGGGGAAGACGCGGAGAGCGATTTTGCTATTCCTTTTGTCGACGAAAACGACTACAGCGAGATTTCTGCGAAAGCTGTGTCAGCGAAACCGAAATTAAAAAAGAATCGCCCTTCCTCTCTTGTATAGAGCTAACAGTAAAGCAGGGAAATCCTTAACATACTGAATATTCTCTCAGGATCATTTATAATTTACAGTTTGAAGAGAGCAATTTCTGGTTTGATGTTTATTTTTTTCAGTCTTTATAACCATTATTACTACCCACTTACTTTGTCAATTGTAGGCGAACCCTCATAAAGCTGAATTTCAAGGGACCATATTCAAGCTCAGAAAGAAATAAAATTTCGTCGTTGCTTATTTGCGTCCTCCATAAAACGCGAAATTAGGCATTTTCACGTCGTAGTCGTGCAAAAACGGGAAAGAAATGAACAAAAAAGTGTGTTGCACGTGCGAAGTTGTTGTTTTGCTAATTAAACCTATTGTTTTTTTGACGTTCTAGTTGTCGTCCGCGTCGTTGGATCTTAAACTCCCTAAATTGTAGAAACAACCGGTTTCAATAGACCGGCGAAATTTCGCATTTTATTAAAGCACTGAGGTTACGACAACTTCGAGTTAAACTGATTTCACGGGTTGTCAAAGAGTCCAGCGATTCCTTTTTCCCAGGTGAGCGCCGACTCATTTCGCTTCAATATTCAGGAATGCTCTCGATCTTTTTACGCTTTCATTGCCTCTCGCCCGACATGTTTTGCACGGCGTTTGGTCATGCGAAACCTCCACGAAACATCCACGCCTCGCGCGAGGTAACTTTATCCCGATTCTAAAAATAACTCGAGACGAATTACCTATGGAATAGGGTGTATATGGGGGATGCCCTCTCTGTCCCCTTTATAGTCTCTTGGTCCTACTTAAATGAGCATGATCTTTTTTCTTCATTGCAATCAGCCTATGGACGGCACCACAGCACAGAAACTGCCCTGCTTAAAGTCAAGAATAACCTACTAAGATCAGGCTAAATTTTCGTTTCGCTTTGTAATAACATTCCAGTGGGCAAGGCGAAACGAAAGCGAGAGAGAATGTATGAGAACCGCTAAAGTTGGACCTGATCTTAGGTTAAGTCAAGAATGACATTTTGATGAACATGGAAAATCAGAAGGTCACGTTAGTGCTTCTTGATTTAACGTGGACCATCGGATTCTCTTAGATCGCCTCCGGTTTGATTTTGGAATTTCAGGCTCTGCACTTAATTGGATTGAATCGTACCTTTCTAACAGAACCCAGCGCATCTATATAAACGGAGTTCTATCGTGTAATTTTAATCTTAAATTTGGAGTTCCACAAGGCAGCTGTCTAGGGCCATTATTGTTTTCTCTCTATGCTAGCAAACTTTTTTAGATCGTCCAATCACATCTTCCTAATCCCCATTGTTATGCAGATCATGACACGCAAGTGTATATCGCATTTAGATGTCAGGAAATGATTTGGAGGAGACCGCTGCTATGACTGCCATGGAATCATGTACTGTTGATATCAGTCAATGGATGCATTCTGATATGTTAAAAATTGAATTCGGGAAAGACAGAATGTCTTCTGACTGAAACGCGACAACAACTTCAGAAAGTCAGAAACAGTACCTTATCGGTCGGGGACTCCATAATTGCTCCATCTTGTGAAGCGGTTCGAAACCTAGGAACCTGGTTTGATTCTAAAATGAGTATGCTAAGTCATATCAACAAAACTTGCTCATCCGCTTTCTATTAAAGCGGTTTTCACTTGACTGTCGAAAGTAATTGAGGAATTGGTTTGGTTTTGGTTTTACTACGCCCTTTGGTTGGCTAGTGTATTTACTTTGGTTTTGGTTTTACGACAGTCAAGTGAAAACCGCTCTATCTGTATAACATGCGTAGAATTGAGAAATATTTAAGTCTTGACAGGTCCCACACTCTAGAATACTCTGCCGTTCGACATTAAGAATAGCTCCTCAGTGTGACTTTGTAAAAAACAGACTTAAAACTTTCCTTTTTAAAAAAGCATTATTTTTATCACTTTTTTATGACTTTTTAGCTATTTCTATTTTAGTCTTAAGATTTAAAACTTTTTTTAATTTGCAAAAAAAAAAATTATTGAGGTTAGTTGTAAGGTTTTTTCTCCGTTTATCTCTCTAAAATAAAACAAGGTAAACAGTACAAACTGAGGGGGAACTAATTTTGAAATTTTCGAAGAAACAGAAAGACGTATGAGATGTTTTTTTCAAAGTTAAAAAGAAGGATGATGGTGATTGAAATTAGCATAATTTCACCTTGCACGAGCTGCACGCATTTATAAAATACACGTCATCTAGTTATGAAACAAGTCACGATCTGCTGTCTTTTAGTTTTGCCATGGATGACATGGATGAGAGTTTCCTTCGTGTTTTAGAAAGTACTTAGTTGTTTTTGTTTTGGAATAACATCGACATTAGCGAGTAGTAGAACGAAAATATAATTCAGTGGTAGAGTCATGGAAGTAATAAGAGAAACCCTTTGAAAGAGATGTTTGTCTACTCCAACTAAACCTCCCGCAAAAAATAGCCACATTTGCCTCTCGGAGACAGCGTACCAGCACAAAGGAACGAGGAAGAAGTGCAAGAAAACAAATTAAGCCGCCATAATTCAGTGATATGACAGCGGCAGTGTCTAATGGACAAACCACATCGCAGGCCCTGACCGAAGTCGAAAACAAGCGACGTTTCTATGCAGAGTCCCAGTCTACTGCATCACACCTTTTCGCTCGGACGCGCTCGTTTCACCTCCCAACCTTTATCGGCCCAACGCGGAAGTGTCAGGAACAGGTTATTGATCATATCCCATATTACCTTTCGGGATTGTCGCGTGCACATTTTTTCCGACAACCTTTCTCGAAATAGCTGTAAACACGTCCACACACGTCACTGTAAACACCTCAGACATTTTGTGCTTTGTAGTTGATTTTTTTATGGCAAAACAGTAAGACACGTTAGAAAATCTAAAAACAGAGAAATTGCTTTGATTTAGTAATATAAAAGTGGCAGTTAATTACCATTCCGGTGCATTAATTTTCATTATTATTCATTCAAAATATTTCCCCGATTCTGATTGGCTAAAAGCACACGTTTAAATCACCATAACCAGTTACTGATGACCAAATTTGGAAGAATTTTGACTTTAACGAGGAAATGACGTCAAAAATGCAGCGTTTTCGCAGGTTAAGGCACCGTTAATCGAGAAGACCTGGGGACGAGGTTGAGTTGTTTTGGTTGTGAACTTGAAAAAATGGCGGACATTTCACTCGTTTCAAGAAGAACTAGGCGAAAAAATAGCTAAAAACATGGCAAGAACAGCAAGAAGACAACTCGGAGGGCGACATCTGCTATTTGGAGAATATTTGCGGAGCTGGACAAACCTAAACGTACACTATCGAAGATGAACTGAACATCGATGGATCGATGGAGGTAAGCATATTTTAGCTATGTTTTTAAACTAGGACTTATTTTGAATGAATAATAAAACAGTTATTGAATTCGGCTTTCGTATCATATGAAGAATTATGGAGATCTCGGAGGGTGTTATCCGCCTCGGCCTACGGCCTCGACGGATAACACCCTCCTCGATCTCCATAATTCTTCATAAGATACTCAGCCTCATTCATTAACTGTTAATTGATCAAAACAAACAAATCTGACTGTTCACGGCAGAAGTTTGTGGTTGGTCCAAGTCTCGTGCTTCCCGGCTGTCTCGGTATAAATACGGAAACTTATTATATCGAGGGAAAAAAATATTCTTTAACTTTTTTTGGCATATATGGATCGAGCTCGCACGGAAGCGGCAGGTTTGTACAGCTCGTAGAGTTGTTTAATGCTAAAATTCGACATGATTTTGATCGATCAAACAACATCTCATTGTTAAATTAAATCAAAGTTATAGCTCTTTGAAAAATGAGCGATTGCTTACTATCGAATTTCGATCTGCAAAACTCCATTGTGATAGATCCAACATATAGTTATTTGGCTTATATTAAAAAATTTCAAAATCATCTATGCTAAAATTTTTTGTCTTTGCTGTGTTCACAGGTAGCCCAAGCTCGAAATATGATCATCGGCGAGCATCGGCATTGTTGCGTAACATTCAAAATATAAGGATTTGTATGGGAAAAAAACCTATCGTTTCTGTAACCTACGAAAATGAAAGGATTTCAATAAAAAACAGCTTACCTTACTTAAAATGTGTGTTACATCTCTCCTGTGTGGTCCACGGGCCGATTTATGGCCGTTTTATGGGTTTTTATGTAAACGGTTTTCTCTCTATATAAAGGTTTAAGGTACAAGAATGCTGTATAATGACAGACTAGAAACAATAGACAACTCCCAAAGCACAAACTCAGCCAAAACGCTAAAAATCTTCAATGTTTACTCAAGTTTGGGCTTATAGAAGATAATGTCACAGTTTTGCAATGACCATGAAATTCAGAGTCCGGGTAGTTAGTTAATCAATTGTGGCCCTGAAAAGTTTGAAGGAAAAAAAACTACGAATTTTTAAGAAAATGCTTTTTTCGTGAGAAGGACTCTTAAACGCTGACAAACGTCAACAAATAGCGAAAACTATAATTTCTATATGTTTGCTTTACTCGAAATCGCGCGCATTTACAAGGCCCTAAAGCGTTTTGCTGACTTGCAAGAACCCATCTGTTATAACGATGCCCAAAATAAAGGGATGAATCTCATAGTTTATTAGATATAATCGTGTAAAGTTTGCTTATCATTTTCGCATAAATTATGACCTAAATTGAGAAACCGCTGAATTTCTCGAATTGGGTCTTTGTGATTTTGGTTAAACTCTGTTCAGCGCAAGGCACTCATGCGCACTATGTGTAGCCGAGAGATTTTCACTCGGCCCACCCCCCCCAAAAAAAAACCGGGTCGAGTCACCTTAATCGATGCGATGAAAACTTCACAATTAAGCTGTCTCGAATTTGAGCGTGTTTCCTAAAATATTTGCCTGAATTTAGCATCAGCTTGACCAAAAAGTCAATAACACAATGCTAATTTATAAATTTACATTTCAAACAGACTTTCTCTTCCATAAAAAACACACAAAATGTACCTTAACTCTTCGCTCGCTCGATTTTCCTTCAGCCGATTCTAGCCGTGGGGAAAACAGTGATTAATTCATCCAGGGCAGATTTGTCGCTTGATCTTTTGTCTTTTTTCCTTCAAAACGACAGCTTAGTATTTTCTTCAACTTCCACTTTCCATCTGTGTATTTCATCGGTTTATTATTCCACTATTATGTCATTTTACCATATAAGGTCAAGAGAAAAAGCAAAATACGAGGCCGTAATACACCGTAGTGTCCTGGTTTAACCGGTTTACAACAGGGCGAATACCGGTGGATGCAAAAGGAGCAACTGTGGCTGACAGAATCAGGATGTTTTGGATACTTGCATTAGAAAATAGAAGCCAAAATACCATTTTTCTTTTGCAGTAAAATAATTAACCTCTCATTCAATGGTTTGGCATATAATACGCGCGAACATTTTTCTAATTGTTAACGTCATTCTCACATACAGAATCAGGATGTCTCTGAATACTCTTACCAAAAAATAGAAGCCAATTGCCAGATAATTTTTTTTTTGTAGTGGAATAATAAACCTCTTATTCGATGGTTTTGCATATAATACGAGCGGTCATTTTGCTAATTGCTCGTATTTTTCCTCGCCCCTGCGGGGCTCGGAAAAATACTACGCAACTCGCAAAATATCCGCACGTATTATATGCTAAACCATCGAATGAGGTGTATATATTTTACCGTCAGGAGAGGAGATTTGATGAATTTGCCTAAATTTTACCGCGCTAGCTCAGTTTCTTGGCGTTCACCCACGGGCAAATGGTAGTGGCTAACTGGCCAATCAGAGCGCGCGATTTACTTTTGTTATAAGGAATGAGCGGGAGCAACGTTTTCGTTTCCCGTTTCGTTTATCGTAAAAAGTAAAAAGACAACAACGTTACTAGAGAATACTTCATGGAAAGTGCTGGCGTACGGTATGTACGCACGAGTTGTAGACGTATCAGAAATCGAACGAGTGAGCGCAGCGAACGAGTAAGATTTCTGATACAAAAACAACAAGTGCGTAAATACCATACCAAGCACTTTCCATATGGTATTGTGTTTATTATATACATACTGAGACATTCCTCATTTTGGGGGCCTTTTTGTTTTAAATCTTTCAAAAATGATAAAATTTGCCGCTTCACACTTACCGCAAAATGACAACGAAAACAAAGTATCACCTTTTCTGTAAAAACGTTTGTTAAAAACATAAATGACGGAGAGGATATTAGGTAATCCAAGAACTATAAGTAATCTTAACTGTTTGTTCTCAATGCACAATTTAAAATGAGTGAATTTAAGTAAAATGGCCGGTTTCAATATAAGCTTAAACTTAAGGTGACTCGACCCAGTTTTTTTTTGGGGGGGTACCATCCTACTTTGAAGCTCTCTGGTATCCCCACCTTTACTTTTATCGTAAGTCTAACACATAGAATGAATAACATATAGATCAATCTACAATATAACATAAAATTTTTGGCGATCGGAGTAAATGTCACGTGGTTATAATGCCACGCCCCTTTGAGGTCTGAGTCGAAAATCTGCTGTTGCAACAACAATTTAGGGCCTTGTAAATGCGCGCGATTTCGAGCAAAGCAAACATATACAAATTATAGTTTTCGCTGTTTAATGACGTTTGTCAGCGTTTAAGAGTCAATCTCACGAAAAAAGCATTTTCTTTAAAATTCGTAGTTTTTTTTCCTTCAAATTTTTTCAGGGCTACAATTGATTAACTATCTACCCAGACTCTGAATTTCATGGTCATTGAAAAACTGTGACATTACCTTCTATAAGCCCAAACTTGAGTAAACATTGAAGATTTTTAGCGTTTTGGCCGAGTTTGTGCTTTGGGAGTTGTCTATTGTTTCTAGTCTGTCATTATACAGCTTTCTTGTTCAGCACGCGTGCAATGACCGCGCTTGGCTGACTTCCGAATGCTCACCGAGATATGATAATTTTGGTACAGTGAGACAGGCTATCGCGTGATACATAGAGGTTTAACTCACAATTTTTAATCAATTCTCGTGCTTCTTGTGCCTTTGCAAAAAAATCAAGAAGTGCTACACACTAAATCTACTTACTATTAAAAAAATATCATTTTTTCATAGGTTTAATGCAAGCCAATAATTAAACCAACTCGTGACGGGAATCCCTTCTATTTCCTTATACTAAATTATCATACGGTATCTCGGTGAGCATTCGGAAGTCAGCCAAGCGTGGTACTAATAGCGAAGACTATAATTTGTATATGTTTGCTTTACTCGAAATCGCGCGCATTTACAAGGCCCCAGGGGCGTAGCCAGGATTTTTCAAAGGGGGGGTCACAAAGGCTACTCACCAGATTGTCATGTCGACCTCCACGTATTATACCACGTATTCTCGCGGCATGAAGGCCCATATTAACTATAGACAAGAGCCGTTGACGAAAATACTTTACAAAAAAACAAATTTTAAAAAAGTGGGCTTTTCAACAACGGCTTTTACGGCCAAGATATTGTCATGGCGTTTTCGCCACCTGAATATTGTAGGTTGTTTGCTCAAAAGAAGGCCTACCAAGGGGGGGTCACGGGCACCCCACGACCCCCTCCCTAGCTACGCCCCTGGGCCCTAAATTGTTTTGCTGACTTGCAAGGACCCA
Organism: Porites lutea; assembly: GCF_958299795.1. NCBI lineage: Eukaryota > Metazoa > Cnidaria > Anthozoa > Scleractinia > Poritidae > Porites > Porites lutea. The sequence continues at coordinate 13,260,799 of NC_133205.1, forward strand.
TCTGTTATAACGATGCCCAAAATAAAGGGATGAATCTCATAGTTTATTAGATATAATCCGTGTAAAGTTTGCTTATCATTTTCGCATAAATTATGACCTAAATTTGGAAACCGCTGAATTTCTCGAATTGGGTCTTTGCGATTTTGGTGAAACTCTGTTCAGCGCAAGGCACTCATGCGCACTATGTGTAGCCGAGAGATTTTCACGAAAAAATGCCGGCAACAGCAGATTTTCGACTCAGACCTCAAAGGGGCGTGGCATTATAACCACGTGACATTTACTCCGATCGCCAAAAATTTTATGTTATATTGTAGATTGATCTATATGTTATCCATTCTATGTGTTAGACTTACGATAAAAGTAAAGGTGGCGATACCAGAGAGCTTCAAAGTAGGATGGTACCCCCCCAAAAAAACTGGGTTGAGTCACCTTAAATGAAAGGCAAAGTAGCTCCGACAAAAAGCACAACAAAAGCTTACGTCTCGCTCTGTTTATCTCTTTCCGCTGTTGTTTCGCCGGCTCTATACCGTTTTCTTTATCGACAGTGAAACAAACGAAACTATTCCACTCCATTTCCGAAATGTCGCTCGTTCGCTCCTCTGATTGGCTAGAACTAATTTGCGTACGAAAATTTACGACATAGCTTTTGGTCTGTATATAATAAATTGTGTTCCTTACATGACCTTATCTTTGGTGGTTTATTTTACCGCTGACTAATTCACTAAGTCCCCTTTTTTTTTTTGCATCGCTTCGCTATTCGGAGGTTGAAATAACATGCGCCTCGAAAAGTGTTATTTCTGTTCGTCTACAATATATCCAGGACACGGGACAGTATTTGTTAGGAATGATTGTAAAGTAAGTCGTCTACTGACATTTTATTTTAAGATGTGTGGCCAGCCTGACCCAAACTACTACTCCGCGTTGTCAAATCCTTCCGATCGAACTCAATAACCAAGAAAAATTGTCCAGTCCAACATAATCGAGCGTTCGAATTCCGAATTTTCGGTTTCCACATCATTGCCAACTTTCTTCATCGAGGCATTCGAGGAAAAAGTCAGTGTTTTGTGTTGATTTTGTGTCGTCGGGCGAAACGACCGCAATTCAGTGTAATCGTGCAGTACTTGTTGTGGTACGGGTAAGATCTCCGCACGTGTGTGGAGCTAGCAAGCAAATCCTGAAGAGGAAAACGTTCGGTTGACTTCGTCTAAAAACACCCACTATTCGACGAATAGAAATAATGCTTGGAGCAACTACAGAATACAGGACAAAATCTTAAAGAGGCTCGGTTGCTCGCTAGTCAAGACAAGTGTTTATAGAACGAGAAAGATAAGGGCCCCAGTTGTTCAAAAGGTGCATAACGCTATCCTCTGGATAAATCTCTATAGTGCCATCCAACATTTGAACAACTGGTCGTAAGTGTAAGTCGACAGACATAAGAAAGACGTAAAGTATAAGTTTTAAAGAACAAGTAAAGGTATAATAATAATTTTAGTGGCTCAGTGGCTTGTCAGTCAAGGTTAGAGTGTGAAAGAAAGAGAAAGGTATGTATTTTAGTGGCTCGGAGGCTCAGAGGCTTCTTGTCAGTCAAGGTTAGTGTCTTACAGAACGAGACAGGTATAAGTGGCTCGGTGGCTTGGTCTGGGGGCTTGGTGGCTCATCAGCAAATGGCAAGCCTCTGAGCCACTCAAACTAATATATACCTGGAAAACGGGCCAGGTATTCTGTAGTTATGTCTGAGAGACTTTATTCATACAACCAATGATATTAACCATAGTTTTGACAATGACGTAACAGAGATTAGCCCTCTCAAGGATTTGTACAGCTCCATAATAAATAAAGGAAGAGACAATTTAAACTTGTTGATGCTGTTGATCTTTATATGAAGCTTGTTTATGATACACTGTAGATCTTCAGATTTTGCCGTTCAAAGTGCCACAAGAACTTCAAGATGAAGCGAAACCCCCGCAAAATAAAGTGGACAAAAGCCTTCAGGAAAGCGGCTGGCAAAGAACTTGCTATAGTAAGTAAAAGTGAAATGTTTGCTTTACTGCCATACATTACACATGTATAACTAACACTAGTAATAACATCATGATGTAATTGACCAATCAGATCAATAACCAGAGTATAATACCATCAACTGACATGATACAACTCACTTTGACTCTGAAGATGACTACCACACAGGTTGTCGAAACGTCAGTCACTGTCAACAACAACAGTCCTATTCAGGACCACGTTCACCCAGATGATCAAACTCAGCCTACTTTTGAAATGACCCCTGGGTTCAAACCTTTCACAGTAATAATAATATTGCAAATTAGGGGAGTGCGTTCGATGGGGAGGGGGGGTGGAGTGGTGGATAGTGAGTGGTAGTGGGAAGTGGGTGCAAAACCTGATGGGCGTGTAATATTGAGAAATCAAAATAAAACACTTTTATCAATACAAATATCAGCAGCTGTCTTTATCAGTGTTATTGTTTATCCTCCCACTTTACAATTCGATACTATTTCATTTTTCCTCAAAAATGCAGATATGGTGTGCAGAATGTATTGTTAACATAATATCTACATATTCAATTACCTTAGAGTGGAAATTTTCCTTCATAAAAAAACTTAATTGAAAACTGCGAGAAAAACTTTTAAACAAACCTGTAGTAAACAGAAAATCGCCAACATTTCATCTTTGAACAAGTGTCACAAAATAGATACCAGCTCGCAGGTGAGAAGAACTGGACACAAGAGAGTACTGTACTTTTTACATTTACTTGGTTAAACTAGTAACAACAGGTCAAACACTAGTAACAACAGGTCAAACACTGACTATGATCCTCAGGATATTCCTTTGCACTCTAGCATGGTCAATAAAACTGGCTTATAATTGGGATACAGAAAAATTAAAGTTACCTGAAAAGTTTAAGCTTCGAGTATCACTTTAAACCCTTGTTGCGTGACACTAGGCTAACACGACTCACCTCATTCAATGCACCTGGAATTAGTGAGATAAAAAGGTCAACGTTTCACTGTTCAACTTCTTGTATATTTTTCAAAAATGGTGACAAACAAAAGCAAATACAATGCTGTAAATAGCTTTTAAAAGCGAAAAGATGTTATTTGTAATAGAATTAAATCTGGTCAATCTAAGCTGATCTTGTTTGAATCCATAAAAACAAATATGGTGTGCAGAACACATTGTTAACATAATATCTACATATTCAATTATCTTATAATGGAAATTTTCCTACATAAAAAACTTAATTGAAAACTGCGAGAAAAACTATAAACAAACCTGTAGTAAACAGAAAATCACTAACGTTTCATCTTTGAATGAGTGTCACAAAATAGATATCAGCTCGCGGGTGAGAAAAACTCAACACATGAGATCGAGGCAAAATGTGCCAGGCTGGTCCAAGATGGCATCCAAACCGCGAAATCACATGGCATACAGAACGGTTACTACTTCATGTACGGTACACAAATAGCAAGCGTTCTCCTTCGTTGAATGCAATAATTATTGGTAACATACTTATGTAGTTGGTATGTAGGACTTCAATCTGCATCATGATGTCTAATCCACATCTCTATCCTCTACAACATCAAGGGCTAACTGCAGAAAGCACAGTTAGAAGTCAAACAAATGCCACAGTGAGCAGTTTTATCTCAATTACTAACTACAGCCATACACCAGAGGAGTAACCAACTTTTTGACTTGTTGTAGGCCTGGCTTATGTTTCCACATATCCTTGTTTATAATTATTTGTTTATAATTCTGCTGATTGCACGCATGACTAGTACGCACTAGTCACTAACCTCACCAACACTTTGAGCTCTTAGTGTTTATGCTCACCCCAACAACACATAATTTATTACAAGTGCTAGAGTGATCAAACCAAAAATTACTGGTTTATGTGCTGGCTATGCCCCTGTACACACACGGTATGAAGGAAGGTGTTGATTGACCATTTCTGATTCTGCTCAAGCCTTAAAGACAGCCATTCTTAAAGTTTACTTCTTGGGAGATCTTAACTTAAGCTGTAGACTTTCCTAAGAATTTTCAAGTTTTGATTTGCTATTGTATAATAATAATAATAATAATAATAATAATAATAATAATAATAATCTTTATTTCTTAAGATAAAATGACATATCCTAAGTTACAGTATAAACTCAAAAAACTATTTACATATCATATCTAAAAATTATTCTGTTACTAAAAACGTTCTTAAACCTGTCAGTGTAGATTCTAGGGATAGAGACTGACGAATTTCTAAGATTGTACCTCGTGTTCTTTTCCTTAGGTAGAAACTGGAAGAACGGACATTCGGGGTCACTCAATCTTTTTTTGTAGCGTGTCTTGTCTGCCCTCTCTAGCAAGTCCCTGATATTAACCATTCTTGGACATAAACTTTCTTTTCATACACCGGTCTAAAAATTTCTGTATTACAGAAAGGTCGGAATCTGAGGCACCATAAACCGGCAGAGTGTAAGAAAAATTTGGTAAAACTATTGCGTTAAAAAGGTGATCTAACCTTTCTTGTTGTTAGTGAATTATTGTCAATGTGATTTCAAATTATTTACATTTAATCATGAGAGGACACAGAGGCTTTTTACTGGAAGTACCATCCCACGCAGGGATGTTTTCTCCGCGGGCAGCTAATCCGACTTAATCCCATTTAATACGTCGCGCTCCTCGAAAGCGCAAAAATTTTCTTGTCGTGTATTAGATTTCAGATACATTTTCTTAATCTTCATTTCGCGCCAGAATAAATTAGTTTGCGCGCAAAGGGCTCCTAAAAAAATCACAATGTTTGTCCCACTTGGAATCCACCTTCTGGAGATACACCGGCTTGGTAGCTGGAATACATTGCCGAGGCGAAGATCTGGCATTTTTTCCTCCTCGTCGTATTTTCTTCACGGCAAATGTTTATATTTGTAATGAGAATGCAGCACATATCGGTGGATTTTACTTCATGCGGCTTGCTACTTCTGAAAGAAGAGTGCCGGATTTCATCGTTTTGTTCATGTTTATTAGTGTTGGCAAATGTAAGGTAAATGAACCGACCACTGTAAGGTAAAAATTGAAGTTTTAAATTTGTTACTCGGCAAAAAATCGTGGAATTGGAAGTCGTGAAACTCGTGAGTATTACCTCTGTTACCTAATGTCATGCGATGAATCCTCGCTTTTTCGATGTGTAACACGGATACAAGCGATAAATTTCTTTCGCAAAGTGAAGTACAATTTACTTAACAAGACCATTTGATGAATATTTCTCGTTATATGCTTTATTCATATTTGCTTGGCTTATTCAGGCTACAAGCCAGGAGTTTGATGACAATGTTTGTGTGCTATAATTATGCTAATAAGTTTTTGCACCTTTATATTGAAACTCATGTAAGCCAAACGTTTGTTAACTCTGGCAAAACACTCTTCTGTTATGGAGGAACTTTTAACGTCTTTCGGGGCCTTAATATGGTCAAATTTTTTTAGGGGAAACAAACCTTGATTTTGGCCAAACAGACTATGGCTTTTTTGCCTTTGAAGAGAGCGCGAGGCAAACATCGTGAGTACAGTGTAAGCCAGTGATGCTTAAGGTAGAGCTAACAAACATAGGCTGCACTTTAGGTGGCACACCCATGGGTGCAGTGTAACCCAGTGATTCTTTAGGTAGAGCTGACAAACATAGGCTGCACTTTAGGTGGCACACCCATGGGTGCAGTGTAACCCAGTGATTCTTTAGGTAGAGCTAACAAACATAGGCTGCACTTTAGGTGGCACACCCATGGGTGCAGTGTAACCCAGTGATTCGTTAGGTAGAGCTAACAAACATAGGCTACACTTTAGGTGGCACACCCATGGGTGCAGTGTAACCCAGTGTTTCTTTAGGCAGAGCTAACAAACATAGGCTGCACTTTAGGTGGCACATCCATGGGTGCAGTGTAACCTAGTGATTCTTTAGGTAGAGCTAACAAACATAGGCTGCACTTTAGGTGGCACACCCATGGGTGCAGTGTAACCCAGTGATTCGTTAGGTAGAGCTAACAAACATGGGCTGCACTTTAGGTGGCACACCCATGGGTACAGTGTAACCCAGTGATTCTTTAGGTAGAGCAAACAAACATAGGCTGCACTTTAGGTGGCACACCCATGGGTGCAGTGTAACCCAGTGATTCTTTAGGTAGAGCTAACAAACATAGGCTGCACTTTAGGTGGCACACCCATGGGTGCAGTGTAACCCAGTGATTCGTTAGGTAGAGCTAACAAACATAGGCTGCACTTTAGGTGGCACACCCATGGGTACAGTGTAACCCAGTGATTCTTTAGGTAGAGCTAACAAACATAGGCTGCACTTTAGGTGGCACACCCATGGGTGCAGTGTAACCCAGTGATTCTTTAGGTAGAGCAAACAAACATAGGCTGCACTTTAGGTGGCACACCCATGGGTGCAGTGTAACCCAGTGATTCGTTAGGTAGAGCTAACAAACATAGGCTGCACTTTAGGTGGCACACCCATGGGTACAGTGTAACCCAGTGATTCTTTAGGTAGAGCTAACAAACATAGGCTGCACTTTAGGTGGCACACCCATGGGTGCAGTGTAACCCAGTGATTCTTTAGGTAGAGCAAACAAACATAGGCTGCACTTTAGGTGGCACACCCATGGGTGCAGTGTAACCCAGTGTTTCCTCAGGCAGAGCTTACAAACATAGACTATACAGGTGTACATCAGATGGTAACAAGTTTTCCAGTTAAAACTTTGTCATAAAATGCTACACCATGGCACTTCGACTATTTCATTATCGTGCTTGTTTTGACGAAGCACAATTGATAGTCAGGAGAAGTCGTATTGTCTAAAACCATAGCAAAAGACAAATTTACACACATCACAGCGTTAAGGTAAGGTAATACACGGTATTTCCTTCAGGTACATTTACATTTTGTGTTAGGTTATAAGCGATTAAATCACATGCAGCGACGAACAAAACGCGAAGCCGTCAGATATTCTAGAACCATGTTATTTACAGTGCTGTGCATTATATTTGCTTAACTAACTAACTACGCGCTGATGGAATTTTGAAACAATTCACTGGTACTGTATAGTCATAATTGGAGCGGAAAGTTAGCACGCAAGCAGGGCGATTCTGGTGTGGTTTCTGTAATGTAGAAGATATTATGGCAATGAGGCTCCTGAGGTCCGTTCTGGAAATCACAACTACATGTAGGATGAAATGTATTCTGTGTGCAGACGTCTCCTTTTCCAGGTCAGATTAAATAAACCATACCAACGGTTTGTTTAACAAAGCTCCCGTGAGACGGTTTTTTGGTGATTTTATTAATTTTTCCGATCCATTTTTTTTTCTCAGCTCTATTTTCGCGGCTTTTGCGATACAAACTAAATTCATTTTTAGTTGTGATGGCATTACACTGCTTAATCATGACGGCTTTGGAAGAAACTGAATATATTGCGCTTCGCGATTTCGCAAAATCGCTGTGGGAATTAAAAAATATTTTCTTCCAAAAAAGCGTTTTCACGCTTCTTTCTATAGTCTCTCGTTTTCTAAAGGTCCTCGAGAACAGAATAAGACAATATTTTATTACCTACAACCTAAAAACCTGATTTTTGACCACATTGAAACAAAACTGACCTCTGAAATGGAAGAAGAAAAGCCTATTATTTTTGCCGGCTTCGGCCTGCCGACGCCATCGTGTCTGCTTTGCTTTCATATGATGACATTTTCCTGACAGAAGGGTGTCGGGAAAAACACCTCGCGCTGATCATACGTGACAAAATCCGCCGCACCTAAGCTAATTAAGAAAAGTCTCCTGGAAAGCTCCATACAATTCCTTATAACAAAATTATAAGGAATTGTATGGAGCTCTCCGGGATACTTACAGTGCAAGCCCTGTGTGTCTTCTCATGGGCATTAGAGTAAATTTTAGAATGATTACAGAAGTCTCCTTTTAAAGGTTTCAGTACCTTTACAAGCATTTCATTGTTTTTTTGAACTTACATACTAGATACACACAGCAGTTACTTGTACAATGTATGTGTATGTGTGTGTATATAGGGAACAAGATTTACTAAACTGTAGTACTGGTGTCCACTATGTAATAGCCACTACACTGCAAATGATGCCACAGTGTACAGCGTAAATTCTCATGGATGCCGTACAGCACATTATGATTGAAAGTGACCTACATGTACAACACATTTAGGGTCGAATCGAAGTCTAACTTAGAACATGGATTAAAAAACCATTGGACGTTCAGATCTCTTTGTTAGTGGGTCAATTTAAGAAAATAAGGGCTTTTTCAGGCTACGCTACTTTATAGAAATTGTTCATGATAAGTGGTGTTTAGATAAAAATGTTGGGCAAACTGAAATGGCTTAGAACACAGTTTTGTTAAACACAGGTTAAACTCCGTTTCAATAACTGGCCCTTAGAGTTGTAATTGCTCATTCACTTCCTCTTCTTTCACAGGACAATTCATTAGAATTTGAAAAGAAAAGACATGTTCCTGTTAAATATAACCGAGAGCTGTGGTCTAACACTGGTGAGTAACACATGATATGAAGATACAGATTTCTTTACAGGCCATCTGATAGAGTGGGATTAAAAATCAGAAGTTGTGCGATATTTCGGGGTAGATTGTGTGATAAGATGGGACAATTATGCAACAAATTATGCAATTTTTTCAATTTACATTGTTTTACCAGGTTTCAAAGGAGAAAAACCACTTTAATGTTGTTTAACAGGCAATTTGAATGTAAAGGAATAATAAAACATCTAATTATCAAATTTAAAACAAAATAGTTAAATTTGTCCGATAATTTTTACCCAGAAAAGAAAAAGGAGACTTGTTTAATATTACATGATGCCGTTACACTGCTGACCACACTGCTTGTCTCTGAAATCAAAATGGCCACCCAGATACCGCGATTGAAGGTTTCAGATGTCTTGCAAGGCTTTCCTTCGTGGTAAATCACCTAAATAACATTAAGATTGGGAAAATGTTTAATTAAAGTTACAATTCATTGTTTATTTTACTTGAATTTAGCATTTTTTTTACGAATTATGCAATTTTCCTTAAATTGTGAATTTGATGCAATTTGAGGTCAATTGTGCGAAATCGCACCATCGCGTAATATCAGATGGCCTGTCTTTACAGCTTTTATAGGACCTCATGAGCAACCCTCCAAGTTAAATTTTTCCTTTGGTGGCCATTTGGTGACCAACTCTTTAGGTTTAATTGCCAAAGGATTTTTTTTAGGCCCCAAAATATATGTAAATAATTAGAGTTTTAATAATTGGTTAAGAATTAATTTGGGCTTAAGAATGGTATTGTTCAGCCAAAACAATATTTCTAAGCGGCATTTACCATTTTCACAAGTGTATACGGTAACTTATAACCCATGTTGAGTAACATCCATGTCTTTCTTCAAGTACTGTAAAATTCCGAAAATAAGCCCTGGGGCTTATATTTTTCAAAGGCCCTTTTTGAGGGGCTTATTTTTGGAGGGGCTTATATTCAGAGGGGCTCATCTATGGAAGGGAATTTGCGTTTCAAAATCAATTAGGCCAGCTAATAGATGGAAGGAAATTTACCATTTTTGCTTTGTTTTACTTTGTATTTGAGGGCAATTTCCAAGTACAAGCCCCCCAGGGGCTTACATTTGGAGGGGCGATGTAACGGAGGGTAATTGCGTTATGAGTTTGGGGTGCTTATATTTAGAGGGGCTTAGACAAGGAGGGGCTTATTTTCGGAATTTTACAGTATCAAAACCAAAATTTTAGTCGCCATGGCACCCAAAGTGGTCGCAGCTTGGAGGGTTTATGAGTAAAGTGTAAATGACAGTAATCAGATATTCAATATTACAAAAATATTTATGAAATGTTTCTATAATATCCTAATTACTTTTTGAAATCAACCATGATAAGTCCAGAAAATAGAAATAAGGCAAATACCATTGAAGCTCAACTAATGGTTCCCTTTTCACAATGTGCAATCTGTCTCTGTGTTTTTATTAATTTTTCTCTCAATGTTTTTTCTTCTCCTGGTGAGCAGTCCTACATTCACATCAAAGTGTTCCCAGCAACTAAAATTACCCCTCTACTACACAGGGGCACCCAACGACAGTTTCCTCCTAAATGCTTTGAAAACACTTTTTAGGTAATCCACAGTACTTTTAGATCTCTAGAAATGCATTCTAAGTGGCGCTAAAAAATTTGTCTCTGTTCGGACATCCTAGGGCAACTTGAGTCTTTTGAAAATTACAAGGGCTTCAGTATTATTTTCCCAAAAATTATACAACGTAGCTGCAATTTAAAGTTTTATGAAAGTGAGACATGTAGTTTTTCTGATTCCTCCCTGCATCACATTTTCGATTCCGAAAATTTTAGGTTTCCTTTCTCTACGAAAAATAGCCTAACCTTACCTGGGGAGTGAAATGGGAAAAATGAAACTTCAGAAAATCGTAGGGAATTTATTAGATAAGCTTCGAAAATTGTACATGAATGGAATGGTCATCTAGATATTTTTAGTCTTCCTCAAGCTATTAAAATTCTAGGCAGTTTTTGCCTCTCGGAACAGATATTTTGTTAGGCCAGGTGTAGTGTATAGGTTACAGCGGTCAATGAGAGATACTACATGGTTTTTGTGGAGAGACTGGACTGTACAGTGTAGTTGCTTCTCTGGAGTATTACAAGGAATACTTCCCGATATCACATGCATGTATTCATGCTCTCTGATTGAGTGACACTATTATGTAGTCCTGTAACATGTCAGTAATTTACTAACTTTTCTTAATTAATAATTTGCATTCATTGATACAAAATAATGTAAGTTAAGTTGCTCCACGGAAGCAAAATTCACACGGATCATACAATGTAGGTATGAGATCTTTTAATTGCTGCTTTAGTTTTCTTGTAAGTTGATATATGGTTTGAAAATCTGTTAGAGACCTACATAAAATAACTTAAAGATTATACATATAAGCTTGTATCTGATGTGATCCTGATTTGACTCGTGCAATAATCTCATTGTATTTGATTTCAAACAGTGAAAGCCATGAAGAGAATAGAAGAAATCCGAAGCAAGAGGCAGGATCTTCACATCAAAAACAGGTCTGGTTCAATCATATTTCTCTTTAAGTGACCTTTCTTAGTTAAAACTGCATTAAATGCACTAATTTGCTGTCACTGTTTTTAGATTAAGGCCTGACAAGCAACTAAGAAAGGAAGCTGAGTCAAAGGAAGTCAAGCAAGGAATAGCACTCATAGCTCCTCCAGGTGTGTCCAGTTTATTATTATTTACTCGAATAAAGAATATTTTAAACTATCCAAAGTAAGTTACTTCACTTCAAATCAGACTTATCTCTGCCTATTTTAGGACTTAAAACCATGATACCAGCTCGCATATTCTTCTTATCCCCTGAACTACAGTGTTTATTTTCCAAACATTTCCTGTGGTACTGACTTACATGTACTATGCCTGTATAGCTAGTGCTCCCTGTTGAAATTAAATCGGTTGATTAACCATTGTCTTTATTAACATTAGCAACTGAAAGTTTCAGTAGAACCTCAATAACTCGGATGACTCGAACTCCCCGCTAACTTGAAGTTAGTTCCCCTTTATCAAAATTTCACCGAAATTTACCCTGATAACTCGAATTCTGGTTCTTGTAACCCCATTCGGATGCTATCTTATTAGTTCTCCTTGTTGTATAATTGGTAAAAACGCTAAAAATAACCCTACAGCGGTTTGATTTTAATTGGTACAACGAACAGATCAAACATAAAATGTGTGTTACGACTCTCCTGTGTGGTCCATGGGCCAATTTATGGCCGTTTAATGGGTTCTACTAGAAACTCATAAAAGGTTTTCTCTCTATATAAAGGTTTCATTGAAATCCTTTCATTTTCATGGGTTCAGTGGAAACGATATACCTGTGGTTTATCATAAAAATGTACAATCATGTGAACGTTTCGAATAAAACAAGTAAATTTGCATTGTACCATACACCAAAGTGCTGAAAAACCCGGGCGGGGGGGGGGGAATCCGCATATCAAAGGGCTGGGGATGCTCGTCGGAAATTTTGAATTAACCCCTAAAGGAGACCGATCTGGGCGTGGCCCGAGCTTTTTTTGACCCCTGTTTTTTTTATATTTTCTCGCGTGCAACCCTAAACGAGACCTTTACGGCTAAATATGATGGCGTTTTGCCCAGAACACCCTAAGTGAGACCAAAATCCGAAATTTACACCCCTAAGCCAGACGACGAGCATGCCCACCCCTTTCATATGCGGAGTCCACCCCCCACCCCCCACCCCCTCCCGGGGGGCTAAAAAATCAGTATTTATTTAAAATTAGTAACATGGCAAGTTGAATATTCAGTCTATCCCGATAACTGTAGACTCTTCACAGTCCTCTATTTTTCCGTAAGATCGTCGGGATCGAGAGCTTTGCGTTACGGGCTGCCAACTTCCATGAGTGTCAAAACTACTTAGGGGGCGGGGGCGATTTGGGAGGAGACCCCCTCGGTACGTTTGAAAATCAAAGTAGCCGCCATGAACGGTAAGACGCACTATATCTCGACGATCTCACGAAAAAATAGGAGACTGAACAGTCTACGATGATTCGAACCCTCGTTAACTCGAACTGTTTTTCGTTTCCCTTCAGAGTTCGAGTTACCGCGGTTCTACCGTACTTGTACACATGCTATAAAATTCTTCAGCTTATAATAGTTATTGCCAGTAATTCTTCGCATTTCTAAAACTACTCTGTAAGCTTTCCGCTTGCTTTGGGGCTTCTCAGAAATAGCCTGGCGTGTAAGGATTAGGATACATGTACAAGCAAATCCAAGTATCACAGTGTTTAATAACAAAGTTGATGGACAAAGAAATAGAAATCCATGATCACCTATGCACCTAGACTTTTTCCAATTCCTTCGCTTCTCATTTCCGGTTCCGGTAGTTGGCCCCCGCGCGAAGGACTTTTATCCCCTGCAGCGCGCCGAATTTACACGAGGAATTTTACTCCTGTAGGTTTTATCCAATCACGAACGGTTTACTGATGCGCCGTCAATCAAACCCGATCACGCCACATGAAACGTGAAATTCAACTGAACCGTGTATTCAACTGATTCAAATATAAAGCTTTAGTGGGCGTTTTATCTTCCTCTATTTAAAGTACGCAAATAGTTCGCGCCAAAATGACGTCACTTGATGCGATTTTTTCCAGGGAAAACAAGTCGAGCTCTCGCTCTCTCGCTCGCTTTTGCCAGGGCGGATAAAGGTTGGGCGGTGAAACGAGCGCGTCCGAGCAAAAAGGTGTGATGCAGTGGACTGGGACTCTGCTTAGAAATGTCGCTTGTTTTCGACTTCGGTCAGGGCTTGCGATGTGGTTTGTACATTAAACACTGCCGCTGTCACTGAATTATGGCGGCTTGATTTGTTTTTTTGCACTTCTTCCTCGTTCCTTTGTGCTGGTACGCTGTCTCCGAGAGGCAAATGTTGCTATTTTTTGCGGGAGGTTTAGTTGGATGAGACAAATTCAAACATCTCTTTCAAAGGGTTTCTTTTATTACTTCCATGACTCTACCACTGAATTATATTTTTGTTCTACTACTCGCCAATGTCGATGTTATTCCAAAACAAAAACAACTAAGTACTGTATAAAACACGAAGGAAAATCTCATCCATGTCATCCATGTCAAAACTAAAAGACAGCAGATCGTGTTTCATAACTAGATGACGGGTATTTTATAAATGCGTGCAGCTCGTGCAAGGTGAAATTATGCTTATTTCAATCACCATCATCTTTCTTTTTAATTTTGAAAAAAACATTTCATACGTCTTTCTGTTTCTTCGAAACTTCAAAATTAGTTTCCCCTCAGTTTTTACCGTTTACCTTGTTTTGTTTTAGAGAGAAAAACGGAGAAAAACCGTACAACTAACCTCAATAAATGTTGTTTACATGCGGTTGCCGGATTTGTGACGCATTGTGCGAATCGCCATGGCGCGTTGCACCCGAGAAGCAAAGTTTGAGGCTGTACAACGCCACTATATCAAAATATATCAATCTAATTTTTTGTTATGTTATATAAAATTTATCCCTCTTTAACATATGCAAAAATTGAGGTTAAGAAGTGTTAAGCTTTTGCAAACGAAACGGCGAAAGACGATTAGGTGATATTTAGTGGAAGGAGGAGGTATTCAACACTTTCAAATGAAACTCAAATTTTAGCATTATACGACCAACAAGTTTGACTTATAGGCATACAGACACAAACATATGAAAGTGTTTATTGATATTGTTATGAAACGAATTTATCTATTTATCATTGTAGCCTGAAGTTACAGAAAGAAAATAGGATTTCCGGTTTACAAAAAGGAAAATTTCGCCGGCCTTCAAGCGCACCGGAAGCGCGGAAAGAGCGCTCGTGCCACTCCTACTCCGCATCACACATTAAATGAAGAGCGGAGCGCTCGTTTCACCGCCCAACATTTATCCGCCCTGCTTTTGCCGTAGAAAACGTAAAATCTACCGCTCGCGCTTCGCGCTCGTGAAAAATTTTGAGTTCGACTTAGGCAAGTCTACTATGCACCGTGTTTCGTGCAATATATGCTGCTGTAAGAGCAGGACCTTTGATTAGACTGTATCCTTATCTACTGTGACAGTGTCTTTGATCTAACCTTCTTGAGTTTTCATTCACAGTTGAGAAGAAAAGACTTAGACAGAAGATCTCACAAGTCATGCGTGAAGCAGAAAGCATGGAGACTGAAGACTGAGTGTTTCACTTTTTCCGGGCTGTGCCATTTTGAAATGAAATAAATGAACCTGGACAGAGTAAACTGTGTTAATGGCTTTGTTACGTTAAACAAATTCTGCCTGTCAGTACAGAAAGAGGTTAATTTTTAAAGAATTTTTCATTGGTTCTGTGTAGTTTAGGACAAAAGCAAAAAGTTAAGTTGCATCAACTGAGTTTATTGTTAATTGTTAATAATAAATTAAATTAGTAGTACCCTGGATAACGAATTCACGATTGGCTCTCTGCTGCTTAAAAAATAAAGTATCAGCGAAGCGTATGCAATATTAATTTTGTGATCATCGTACTGCACGACCACTGCAGAAGAATTGGTAAGCTTTACGAAAGGATATGAAGGGAAATTGTCTTTTGTTGCAAAAATTGCAACGACAAAGAAAATCAGTTTCACAAGTATTAAAACAAAAGTACATTTCCTCGTTGTGTCTAATGGTAAAATTTGCGCAGTCATTTTGTCCTTCTTCGGGGTGTGTTTGTTAGATAAACTATATTCTGCGATTTTAGTTTCTTTCAAGAAAGCGTGTATTGCTTCGTTTCCAGAGCAAGAGATTTGTAGACATTTTTTTTATCCTGTTATGTTCTATTGGCCCCACCATGGGACATTTTGCTGCTTTGCAAAAATAAATGTTAATTCACAAAGAGGGGGGATTGGAACGTTTTAATTTGACTGAGCTATCACCTGACTTAAATTTTGTTACGTTTGAAGCTTGTTGAGCTTGCTCCTATTCTTCGAGTCATCATTATTATCATTATTTTCCTCTCTTTGGGTTTCTCTCTGGCATGGCTTTTCAACTACGCGACTGACAAACCATGCGAACAACGTCCTAAATACAAAAGGCCACGCCAGAAAGAAACCTCAGCTCGCCGGGTATTTTCTGCGGCGTTTTATAGGGAGTTTATGTCACGAACAAGACAATCGCCTTACGCGTGATCATTCCAGCCACCTGTTCGACGCGCAACTGGTTGTATCTGTCATTTCTCTGCTGCCGTGGCATGCGTGATATCCCATCAGTGCCGACGGTCGACGTCCATGCGCTTCCAAGCCTTGCGCTCCTGCGTCACAGCGCGAATTTCATGAGAGAGAGATGGCGGGGGGGGGGGGGGGGGGGGGGGGGGGGGGTGAGATTTTCCGGGATTAAATTACAGCACACTGGTGAAATAGAGCGTAATGTACACCACGTCTTGATTTGCCGTGTATTTGCCGGCACTGAGCGTATTTGGCAGTACGGTCCTCTTGAGGGCACATTGTATTAGACTTCTGCGTTTGTATATAGGTACACGAAAGCTGTCAATGTTCATCGGAAAACTGAGCTTCTATTTCATTAGTGGATGGTTTTCAATGAAACCCTATTCCTACTTTTTACAGAATGCTCTCGGTTCAGACCTGTCCCTTGCGTATTCAGTCTGTGAATGATTACAAGTGGATCTCTTAGCTTACGTATTCTGTGCTTTAATTCTTATCATAAAATGGAAGAAAATTGGCAATAAATGGCATCTTAAACTTCTACTTACTTTCTTTTCTATATTTATAACATGCATTGACGGACAATAATATTATAGTGACCGACAGTAGAGCCACCTGCCAGGAGGCCGCGCCCAGCTGAGTCTCAAGTGCTTGGCGTCCATTATACAAAAAAAATTAACCAATTACGGTCTACTTTCAAGGCGTGGCAAACAATCACAAGGCAAAGTGTATTTTTCAACACTGTTTCAAAGCAAGGAATATGTTTTCTTAATTGTAGTTTGCAATGTGTGCCTTCAACGTTGTATTCCGATTGGCACTAATGAAGCAAAACGCATATTTATAGTGACCTGGCCTCAGCCGGCTATCCTGGGATATCGCACGCAAAGTAGCAAACTAACTTCAGTTCAGCTCAAGCTCGAAGAATGGAGAAGAACGTGGACCTCAAAATTTCCTTTTCTCGTCAGAGTAAACATTATCACCCCGGAGAAGTCGTGTCTGGTGAATGCGTTTTGCTACTTAATGACCATCTGAAGCTTCGCTGCGTCAGTATTGAGTTTCAAGGTGAATCTTGGACATACTGGGAAGAAACGAACCTTTACACTTCAATTCACAAAAATGCAGAGATATATTTTCACAAGAAAACCACACTGTTTGGAGACTGTAAGTATAGATACAAAGCCCCATTATGAAATGTACTTTTTGTTTCACCGCAATTCAAGGTGGTTTGACGCCGGTTTGTAACCCGTTACAGACACCTATTGCTAACGCTTTTCATGTCCAAATCACTGAATTGTTACAGTACCAAGGAAACTCTGCTTTTGGTGCTGCTTCCTTCAAAAGTGGGAAGTTACAAGCAGGAAAGCCATCAGGAAAAAAAATGAACTAAGGGACTGTGCAATAATTATCAGGAGGGGGGGGGGGGGGCTGAAAAACTAGAGGGGGGCATTATATAAAATTGCTGCCAAGATAGGGGCGGGGGGGGGCTCAAAGTAAAATCACTCATTTGACGGAGGGGGGCCTTTAAGTTTTATTCGAAATGTAAATAAAATTAAACGCAATAAAAGATTCTCAATACAGGCATCATGATAGACTGTAACGAATATCAATAAGAACAGCTGTTAAACGATTATTGAAAATATTCCATCAAGATGAAAAGCAAATTCACAACTGATCAATTTTAACCCGTCTTCTAATTAATTGAGCTGATCCTATGTAAAGCAAAAATCATGAGCTTGTTTTTCAGCTTCCCATAAAACAATGGGAATCAAACAGATCTCGTAGACAAGCTTTGTCGGTTTTTGATGTGAATAAAAGTAATGTTTCTTCATCGACCGAATCGATTTGCTGAATTCCATATATATCTGGCTCATAACAAAGTTCAACAGGCTTTCCTCTCGAGGATCTAAATATAATGCAAGCTCTCTTTCGTCTGTTATTTGAAGCGTTCAAACTCCTGTTCTTTGATTTTTTTTCTCTGCTCCTTTCTCTCTCTGGCTTCAGAAGTTTTAGATTTTGAGCCAATGTTGTAAGCACCCCGGTACTTAGCAAATGCTTTGTCTAAATCTTCAATCAAGCGATCAACATCCTTCTCGATACTAGATGTTACATATTAACGTTTGTCATTATTGAAGCATGACATTATAAAAGGTATTTACTTAAAGGCATCTATGGTAATGGTGGCGGTGAGGGGTGTGTGTGTGTGTGTGTGTGTGTGGGTGGGTGGGTGGTGGGAGGGGGGTGCGACGTTATTTTTAACATAACAGAGGGGGGTTAGAACTATTTTTTTTGTTTTGGAGGGGGGTACTGTCTAAGTTTTTGCTAGATAACTCTAGTTTTTCAGCCCCCCACCCCCACCCCCGCCTCCTGATAATTATTGCACAGTCCCTAAGTATTATATCGGCTATTGAATATTGGCAAATCATACTAGCCATATGCTACTAAAAGTAATGATCATTACCTAGACTTAACAAAGGTGAAGTCAATCTGGCTGAGTTTTCTTGATTGAGATGATTGACAAAATGCGGAACCCCGAGTCTTTGCATTAATGCACAATTCACACTAATGTGAATGAATTATATCATCACAACTACAGAACTGCACGCTCGACTTTTGCTAGAAACGAAAAACGATTCAAGATAAGCTCTCTTCAGACACTGTTTACTTAAAATAGCAAGTACCCCTCAGCTGGAATGAGCCAGTTGGATTCAACAGAGATAAATTTCTTAAAATATTGTTGTTTTCGTCTTTATCATGAATAAAATAAATATTGTGCCTTAAGGACTTGCCTTCTTCCAATACTGATATATGCACTGCCATTAAACAAACGGTGCGGCTTCACTCAGCTCTCACTTCAGGTGCCTCGTGCGGGGGCCACACCTTCATGTAGTTCAAATAAAAAGCAACGTTTGTTTCACTTCTACCGTTTAACTTTCGTTAATTTTAAGTCTTTGACCAACATAAATTTACAAAAAGATCAGTAACAAAATAAAACGGTCAATCCAAGCATTTGTATAGAAGCAGCATCATTTTTTCGATTGCTGGTGACTATCAGGAATCCGATTTTTTACCCTATGGAATGACGGTACGACTAAGTAAACCGCGGCCATGTCAGTAAGTAAGGTAAAGTTTACCCTTTCTCTTCCTTTTGACTGCTTCGTTCGTAAAGTTTCTAAATATCTCTTGCGTATCGGTATTTTCAAACCGTTTGAAGCTTTGACATCTCTCTTGCTGTATGCACTGGCTGCGAGATTTAGAAGCTTGTCAATCGATCTGATGCATCATGTTTTTCGTAGGTTCTGGAAACTCCTTCATTTTATCAAGAATAACATGCAAATTTTTTTAATTTTTGTTATTTTTCGTGCATTGCCACGTGGCGTGTCTGTTATTCAGGGTCGGCCAGGGTTTTTGGGTGTACGGTATACAGGGGCTTTTTAAATCGGGTATACGGTTTGGCGAATTTTTTTCGGGTATACTGGTATACCACTAACTCCCCCCCCCTCCCGGCCGACCCTGGTTATTTAAAAATATCGTGTGGCGTGCAACTGAAGAGGTAATAAGACGAAACTAGTTTTGTAAAATCGCCTAGATAAAATAGTGTGTTGAAAGTGGGTCTCCATTAGATTTTTCTTTTCTCTGTTGACATAACATCCAACTACAGTAAAACCTATCAAGTGAAATTACATTAAAGTAAAAGTATCCTGCTCTTTTAGCCAATGACACATGTAACTCAAAGTAAATCCGAGTTCCGACCTATACCCTTCTGGTTACTAGCTTAAATGTTCTTCTATTGCTGAATTACAAGCTACTCGTAGGAGCTAAACCCCTTAAGGCGAACGTTTCATGAGACAAACATGCTACGCACTTCCTAGTTTAATGGCCTTTTTCGCCACCAGTCTCCTGTTGCTCAGTGGTAGAGCAGTTGGACAACTAACTGTGTTTATAGGAATGATAAAGGATCCCTTTCTTTTTATAGCTAACAAGACGAAAAGTCAGAAGTCATATCTGTCACCTGGCCGTCACGCTTTCCAATTTAGCTTCAGAATTCCTCCTTACAGTCTGCCATCGTCTTTCGAAAGCAAGTATGGTTATGTTAGGTACTGGATAAAGGCACGAATACACAGGAGGTGGAGATTTGACGAGGTTGCCAAAGAGATGCTCAATATTTTGAGCGTAGTTGACGTCAACTGTCCTCGTATGTTGGTAAGACATTCCCATATGTTGTATTGTATTGCGCCCAAGTGGGTGCATAGATTTGGCACTTGAATTTTATCGAAGTTTTATCCTCCATTCGTCTTTTTAAAGTGTTTTATTATATCTACCTTAATCTTAACTACTTCACGTTTGCGGGTATATTGATGTATACGAGAAATTCCCTTTTTTCACTGCTGAATTGCTGGAAATCGACAAACGAAAACCTTGGTCACGGACTAATTCACAGGCCCTTGTCAAGGCAAGTATGGTCAACTCTGCTGTATCATGACAGACTAGAAACAATAGACAACTCCCAAAGCACAAACTCAGCCAAAACGCTAAAAATCTTCAATGTTTACTCAAGTTTGGGCTTATAGAAGATAATGTCACAGTTTTTCAATGACCATGAAATTCAGGGTCCGGCTAGTTAGTTAATCAATTGTGGCCCTGAAAAAATTTGAAGGAAAAAAAACTACGAATTTTTAAGAAAATGCTTTTTTCGTGAGATTGACTCTTAAACGCTGACAAACGTCAACAAATAGCGAAAACTATAATTTGTATATGTTTGCTTTGCTCGAAATCGCGCGCATTTACAAGGCCCTAAATTATTTTGCTGACTTGCAAGGACCCATCTGTTATAAGGATGCCCAAAATACAGAGATGAATCTCATAGTTTATTAGATATAATCCGTTTAAAGTTTGCTTATCATTTTCGCATAAATTATGACCTAAATTTGGAAACCGCTGAATTTCTCAAATTGGGTCTTTGCGATTTTGGTGAAACTCTGTTCAGCGCAAGGCACTAATGCGCACTATGTGTAGCCGAGAGATTTTCACGAAAAAATGCCGGCAACAGCAGATTTTCGACTCAGACCTCAAAGGGGCGTGGCATTATAACCACGTGACATTTACTCCGATCGCCAAAAATTTTATGTTATATTGTAGATTGATCTATATGTTATCCATTCTATGTGTTAGACTTACGATAAAAGTAAAGGTGGGGATACCAGAGAGCTTCAAAGTAGGATGGTACCCACCCAAAAAAACTGGGTCGAGTCACCTTAACAAGATACCTTGGTATGAAAACATTTTGTCTTACGATGTAAATGAGAAACTGCTTCGTTTCAATAAAGCCTTTTTTCGGGTTGTGGATAATCATGACCTATTAAGAAAATTAAAATAAAACATTGGAGACGTCCATTTATAAATGAAGAGATCAAAGAGAAAATGGCAAAAGAGATCAAGCTCATAAAATCGCGCCAGAGACAGGTGCTCTTGTGGATTGGCAGAATTATCGGGACTGTCGTAATGACGTTAAGAGGGTATTATGCGAGGTGGAGAAGGAGTGTGCCCAGAATGAGGTTAAAAAGAATCAGAGCTCTAGTGAACAGTGGAAGGTGATACGGAATTGCATACCAACTAGGGAGAAGTCGCGCCCAGCTTATTCTAGGGATATGAAAGAACTTGCGACGGAATTCAATGAATTATTTACGGAGGTGGGAGTACGTACCGCAGAGGAAGCCAAAAGACTCGCATCAGTCAATGGTCTAACTACTTCACATCAGGAACTCACTGTCAGTTTTATACCCGAAGAAGATGAGTTTCGACTGATTTCGGGCTGCTACCTCTTTCGAGATCAACAGGATTGTACAGTCACTCCTTCAAATAAAGCACCAGGGAAAGATAAATTACACATGGCAGTGGTGAAAGATGCTCTACCGGCTATCCTCCCGATTTTGACCGAGATCATTCACTTTTGACATCTGTATTTCCCTCATCATGGAAAGAATCTGAAATTGTTCCAATTCTAAAGGATGGTGGAGATCCGGAAGTAGCCAACGAGAATAGACCTGTGTCGTTGTTACCTGCCCTATCTAAGATATGTGAACGAGTAGCCTTAAAAAAATTCACCGAATATGCAATAAGGAGAAACTGTCTCAGTGGACACCAGAGTGGGAATAAGAAACGGCATTCGACAAAGACACTCAATATTTTTATGTCAGATCTAGCCTTGGAGGCAATGGATCGCAAGCAAGTCACTGCCTTGGTGTTATTAGATCTTTCCAAGGAATTTGACACCATTAATCACATGTCCTTGTTAAAGAAGCTACGTGCAATTGGTACCTCTAAAGAAGCAATAGAATTGTTTGGAAGCTACTTGACCGGAAGAAAACAGTTGGTGAAAATTGGTTGCGAAACATCTGAACCCCACTTAGTCTCGTATGGTGTACCACAAGGATCAATCTTGGACCCGGCATTGTTTAATATCTACATCAACGATCTACCATCTGTACCTAACGTAGGGTCGGTAGAGTGCTGTGTTGATGACTCACAGTTATACATCTCATTCCCTGTACGTGATGCCACCTTAGCCGCAGATCAGCTGACAGAAGATCTTCGGAACATAGCCGCATGGTGTTGCAAAAACAGTCTACTCATTAACCCAGACAAGACTAAACTTCTGGTTCTGGGGACTCCGGAGATGCTGATGAAGATACCAGATGATCTAAGCATTACACTACTCAGCAAGGAGATTACATCATCTAAGTCTGCGAAAAACCTGGGGGTTGCAATGGACTGTAATCTAACGTAAGACGAATATGTTATTCAATTAACTTCGAAATGTATAGGTAGTAGCCTTTATTAAATAAATGGCGTAAAATACCTGTTTGATAGGCGTACGTTGATCATTATAATTAATTCTCTCGTATTCAGTAAATTATTGTATTGTTCATCGGTATGGGCTAATACCACCAAGAAAAACATCGAGCTGTTACAAACAGTGCAAAATTTTGCAGCCCGGATTAGTTTCTGGAACGAGGAAATTTGATCATATGACACCTATTGTTAAGCAGTTACAGTGCTGCCAATTATTAAACAACTTGCGGTTAGGGATGCTACCACGGTATTTAAATGCTTAAATGGACTTGCACCTCCATATTTTTGTCAGAAGTTTAAAACCATATCGGAAGTGCACAACTGCAACACTAGCAATAGGGACCGCCTACATATACCACTCTCTAGGACGGCTGCAGGTTAGCGCGCGTTTACCTTCAGAGGCCAAAAGCTGTGGAATAGTTCCCCAGACGAGTTTATGTCTATCACTAATTTAGATGTATTTAAAGTAAAAATAAAACAGAATTTTTTAAGGGTATTTTTGGAAAACTAAGTTTTAGATATTTGACATTGTAAATTAAGCTGAAAAGCCTTTTTGAGGAGATTAATAAAGTTATTATTATTAACTACTTTTTAAGCGACAGTATATGAACAGATGTTAACGATGGAGTTATTTAGTGAGGACATTATTGAGGCAGGATCGCTATTTCTTCTTTATCATCTCAGCCGAAAAGAGTGTCTCGCAGTTTGGAGGAACAAGACAATGACATTTTGTCCTCATTTATTCCACGGGGTATTCTTAGCTCCTTAATTTAGTTCGTGATACAAAGACCAAGAATAAAGTGGCATTGTTTATTGTTTTATATCTCGTAGATGACATTCGTTGACATTCACTTTGAGTTAGATGCGGCAGCTACAGTTCACAACTTACAGTAGTATTTTCGCTCCACTGACAAATTCCTTCCGAGTCTCATCTTCCTCAGGATTTTTCTCTAATTCTGAGCTCCTAGGTAAAGACTCTGTTAAGAAACTTGTGCTTAGTATTCCATTTCACCTCACACTAGAGGAGATTTGCACCGCGCAAGCTTTTCGTTGGCGTGCACCATCGGCAAATAGTAGATAGCTAACTGACCAATCAGAGCGCGCTTTATCTTTGTTATTTTATAACTTTCCTACGCTTCAGTCGGCATATCGTCCTAACCATAGCACTGAAACAACCCAACTCAAAACTAAAAATGACGTTTTAATGAACATGGACAAACGTCATGCTACGTTTCTTATCCTTCTGGCGCCGGTTGTTCAAACGTTGGATAGCGCTAGCTATCCACCGCATAAGTCACTATCCAGCAGATAGCGTAAATGGTTTTCCGAATACTTATCCGCTGGATCGTGATCTATACGGCGGATAGCACTACAGTAAGAACCCACGAGTAAGAACCTACATTTTTTGGAGTTAGCCTAAATGGGTTCTTATTTAAGTAGTAGTTAACACAATTTTAGGCTATTTAGGTTCTTATATAGGTTCTTATTTCTGTAAAAAAAAAACAAACAAACAAACAAAACAAGCTACAAAACAAGATGGTTAGCCTGTTTTTCAATTGCAAACTGATGCGATACAACAATATTAACCTCTTGCACTTTATTTTTTTATTACGTCAATAAATTAGCACTTTTATTTGCAAAGCAATGCCAAGCTACTCTTCTCCAAAAGGATTCTTGCACAGCTTTGCAGCTACATTTTTCTAGGCTAAACAGGTTCTTGTTTATAGGGGGTACAAATGGCAAATTTTAGTCTAACAATGCAAGTTCTTAATTTCCAGGTTCTTACTGGCGGGTTTTTATAGTGTATCCTACGTTTGAACAACTGAGGCCTGGACCTCAGCGCCGCCTTTCATACAGTTGACCCTCAAATTCTCCGAAACCGTCTATGCACAGAATTTGGTGTGTCTGGAAAAGTCCTAGACTGTTTCGCCTCGTACTTATCATATCGCTCTCAGAAAGTTACAGTTGCTGACGTATTGTCAGACCGGTTTAGTATCGATTTTGGGGTCCCCCCCGAGGTAGTTGTCTAGGTCCTCTTTTATTCGTCATTTATTCCAGTAAACACTAGCCCATCGTACATGCCTATGCTGAATTAAAACTTAATCTATGGATGAATTAAAACTTAATCCTGACAAAATGGAATTTCTTATCTTCGGAAAACATGACATCACACCTTATTGTTGGTGAATTTTAGTTGTAATTCCTTCAACACAAATAAAGGATCGTAGTTTGATTCTAGTCTAGATATGCTTAGTCGTCTCAATAGTATCTGCAGCTCGTCTTTTTGTTATATCTACAATATACGTAGGATTAGAAAGTATCTGTCTCATCAAACCGCCATATCCCTTATCCATGCGTTTATTACCAGTAAATTGGACAACTGCAAGAGCCCATTATACGGCCTTCCTACTGTTCACATTCATTAACTTCAACGAGTTCAAAATGCTGCTGCCAGACTTGTAACTAACACCCCCCTTGTATCTGTCACATTTCTACTGATTTAAAAGGTCTTCACTGGTTGCCCGTCAAACACAGAATGAAATTTTAATTTCTGTTATTAACATTCAAGTGCCTCTATGGACTAACACCTCAATATTTGCTGTCGCTGCGGCTGCCCCCCCCCCCCCCCTGCCCCTGGAGGCCGTTGCCCAGTGAAGATATAATCTTAGGTCCAGGAATGCGATTTTGCAGGTACCAGCCAACATATGGTGCCTACCTACACTTGGTGACCGAGCCTTTCAGTCTGCAGCTCCCAAACTGTGGAACGGTCTTCCGGCGGAGATCAGAAACATTCAGAGAGATATCTTTTAAGAGAGCTCTCAAAACTTACTTTTTTATTGATATTTTAGCATAAAATAAAGGTTAATGTTGGCAAGCAACAACTATTGAGCCTGCATCGCTACTGCGGTTTATCCCAAACACGCGATCTCCTTATTTGGCAGCCTGCCTCTTTGTCTTATTCTGCGCCAGTCCGTTCAATCGCCACTTTCTTTGAAGGCTGCAAGTTGAGCAGCACCAAAGTTTTTTCAGCACCAAAGTTTTTCATGGATCTTTCAGGCGTTACGAACGAGGTCCTTCGCCTTTTACTGGCCCAAAACCAGCTTGCTATCTCGGGAACACGCGAACAGATGATCGAACGCCTGGGCACGATCAATGTTGATGCGCCAACATCACGTACACGAAGCTCCGACTCCGCCGACCCAGCAGCCAAAAGGCCTCGCACGAACACCGATTCTTCTCCTGTCGCCCCTAACCTACCCGGTGACGTTGAGCAGCCCAACGAGGAAGGCGATTTACCGAACGCTCGGAATGATGAACAAGATCCGCCGCAGGCTGAGAGACTTCAAAGACGCGATACCGAACTAACCACGTGCGAAGCACAAGATGGCGTCCGCGACAGGGGCGTTCCGCCTAACCCCGTCTCAAATCCAGCGGCTCTAGCCACCCTCATCGCCACCATAGTCGATGAAAAGCTAAAAAACTTCGCATCAACGAACCCATCACCCGTACCACAACAGCCAGCACATTCAGTTCCCCAACCTCCAGCGCGACAACAACTATCTGACCCTGCTTTCGTCGCGAGCCTTCTTTCACAATCGGGTTCCTCGAACTACGGCCCATCTCAGTCCCGAATGCAGCCAGCTTCCTCATCCATCGCAGCCCACGTCCCCCAGAAGACTCGGCAACTAATCCTACGCGGTGAGTTTGTTGAATTCGATTCTTTGCTGCCAGAAAACTCCTGCCTAAACGAAAGCGAACTCCCCGGGGTGTCCATTTCGTTCGAGGGGAAACAAGTGAATATTCCCACCCCTGCCCGCAAGAAGAAAACCCACATTGACTCAATCGATAGGTGGCTTTCGGCCTTTGCTGTTTTTTGTACAATCTTTCTGACTTCCTTCCCCCACAGGGCTGTCGAGATGTTTGCTTACCAAGAGATCATCCGCTCGGCCTACCGTAAGTTCGCGGGATTTGCATGGCTCTCCTACGATATAGACTTTCGTAGGAAAGCAGCCGCCCACCATTCCCTTAATTGGGGGGAAAGGGATATACAATTGTACCTCCTGAAATTTACAGGGCAGGCAAAATCCTCTTGCACCATATGTGGTAGTGGGGATCATTTTTCTCATGGGTGTTCCCTCTCTGCCCTTAGGCCCAATCCTACCCAACGAGGAACGTGTAACAATTACAACAGAGGTGCCAAATGCAGCCAGGACCCCTGCTCCTTCAGCCACCGCTGCAGGGTCTGCA
The DNA here is from genome assembly GCF_958299795.1 of Porites lutea. NCBI lineage: Eukaryota > Metazoa > Cnidaria > Anthozoa > Scleractinia > Poritidae > Porites > Porites lutea. Next base: position 13,287,681 of record NC_133205.1, read on the forward strand.
ATGGAGAACACCCTGCCTACCAACACGATGACACCCCTTCAAAAACTAGAGGCCAGGGTGATAAGAAACTCTCAAACCGCTAAAGCCGCCATATCATACAAACCCCAAACCCCGGTGAATGTTCCCCTGCTACACAAACTTCTTAAGACTCACCCTAATCAAGCTTTTGTAACTAGACTTTGCGATGGGTTAAGCCATGGTTTCCACTTGGGTTACAAAGGTAACCGCTTCCCCAGAGCTGCCAAGAATCTCCCATCTGCCATCCAACAACCCCAAGTTATTGAGAAAAACCTGCTAGAGGAAGTCCAGCTTGGTCGCCTGGCTGGCCCCTTTGAATCCCCCCCTTTTCAAAATTTTCAAATTCATCCCCTCGGCCTAGTCCCCAAAAAGGGAAGCCAAAAGTGGCGCACTATTTTCCACCTATCCTACCCCAAGGGGTCCCCGGATAGCTTAAATGCTAACATACCCATTGAGGATTACACCCTTCAGTATATTCGGATTGACGATGCCATTGCCCTGGTCCTCAACCACGGCCCCGGGTGCTTTATGACAAAAACTGACATACAGTCCGCTTTTCGAATTATCCCCGTTCACCCCGGGGATTGGGAACTCTTGGGGATGTCCTGGAAGGGTCGTTATTACTTCGACAAAGCCCTCCCCTTCGGGCTAAGGAGTGCCCCTTTTCTCTTTAATCAACTCGCTGATGCCCTGGAATGGTTGGTCAGACAACACCTGAACATCCCCTCCATCATACACATTCTCGACGATTTTTTCATTGTTCAACCTGCCCCCTCGTCCCTTTGTGCCACAGCCCTCTGCCGGGTTCTTACCCTCTTTGAGGAATTAAACATTCCCCTTGCCCCACAGAAAACCTTTCGCCCCACCCAAGTTCTTGAATTCATGGGAATAACACTCGATTCCGTAAACATGCAGGCTCGTCTCCCCGAGGATAAGTTAAGTAATGCCCGGTCCCTGCTAGCGGACTGGTCTTCCAAACGGGTCTGTCGTCTACAGGACCTGCAGTCCCTCATTGGGACTCTACAGTTCGCCTGCCGGGTTATTTCCCCTGGTCGCCCTTTCATGCAGCGCATCATTAACCTTACCCGGGGTTGTGCCCGCCCCAAGCGGATTATTTTTCTCACCCAGGAGTTCAGAAAGGACATCCTCATGTGGCAATTTTTCCTCGACCACTGGAATGGTGTTAGCCTTTTTCTCCCCCCTTACACAGAATCATCCCCACAAATCCATTTATATACAGACGCAGCGGGTGCAGTCGGATACGGGGCCTTCTTTGACAATCAGTGGTTCCAGGGAAAATGGCTCCCCTCCCACCAGCTCAACCCCTCCACAGGGATAAGTATTACCTGGCAAGAGCTTTACCCAATTTACCTTGCCTGCATGATTTGGGGGCCCCATTGGGCTAACAGGAGAATTTGTTTTCATTGTGACAACCAGGCAGTCGTCGCAGTTTTGTCTGCTAAAAGCTCAAAAATTCCCCGCATCATGAACCTTGTCCGTTTGATCACCTTTCAAACTTTGAAGTTTAATTTTACCTTTACCGCAAAGCACGTCCCAGGGGTCGACAACGGCATAGCTGATAGTTTATCTCGCTTTCAGATGCCCCGGTTCCACCAACTCGCACCAGATGCATCGCCCGTTCCCTGTCCAATCCCTCCTTTCCTGACGAAAGTCTAACTATGCAGGCTGCTCACTACATTTTCCAGTCCATCGCCAGCTCTACTCGTCGAACTTATTCCTCTGGGGAGCGACACTTTATTAGATTTTGCCTTTTTCATAAACTCATTTCACCCCAAACCCCTTTTCTCCCTACCAGTGAATCAACCTTAATTCATTTCGTCACCCACTTATCCAATACCGTTTCGTATAGCACTATTAAAGTTTATCTGGCAGCAGTTAAGAATCTCCATGTTGAGTTTGGCTGTCCCCTGGACTTCTCCTCCATGCCCTTCCTATACAAGACCCTTCGAGGGATCAAATCCTCCCTCGGGATTGCCAAACGGGCCCGGTTCCCTATTACTATTTCGATCCTCCGCCAAATTTATGCCAAACTAAAACCCTTCCAATCGTTGGACACAGATTCTTCAATGTTGTGGGCTGCTTTTACCCTTGCGTTCTTTGGCTTTCTACGTAGTAGCGAATTCACTTATAACGGCAAGTTCAATATTCAATCCCACCTGACAAGATCGGACGTCCACTTTTACCCCAACATTGTCCAACCTGTGTCTTTCGAGGTTGTCATCAAGAAGTCCAAAACAGACCCTTTCCGTGAGACAGCCAAGCTCACTATCGCCAAATCAAACTCTACTGTATGTGCAGTCACCGCGTTAAGAGACTATCTGCTTCAAACTAATCCCAGTGGAGCTACCCAGCCCCTCTTCCAATTCTCGGATGGACGACATCTTACTCGGTCCTCCCTCACCAACAACTTACGGGCTCTTCTCAAGGTTTGTGGATTGGATAGTACCTGCTATGCATCACACAGTTTCCGCATTGGAGCAGCCACTACTGCGGGGGCTGCTGGCCTTCCAGACTGGCTCATTAAAGTTCTTGGCCGTTGGAAATCTGATGCATATCAGTCGTACATCAGGACACCCAAAGAAACCATTCTCCAAGTCCCTCAAAATTTGGCCTCCTGTCTATCCAGTTAATGACTCGAAAACAATTAGATGTCACATCGCAATGACTATTGTCCACGCTTCCTTGGCTTTGGGAACACTGTTATGCTGCTCTATACTGTTTACCACGAACATTCTTATGTTGCGTAAAAAAAAAACAACAACAACAACAACAACAAAAAAAAAACCAAACAACATGGGAACACTACGGTGTCTCTTTGTATTGTTTATTGAGAACACTATGATGTCTCATTGTAACACAATTGAGAACACTGTGTCCTACTAGAACATTCATTAAGTCATGCTACCCAAGTTTAGTTTCGGTTGGGTTCTTAAGTTAGAACGTGATCATACCCGCTTGTCCACTCCTCAATCCCCTTTCTCCACCGATGGTCTCTGGTTCATTTCATTCCCCCGTGGAGCGGATAAGAGCTGTATCCAGCCCTCGCGACCAGGTGGAGAAAGGGTCTTAGACACTGGGGCTTTACACAGGGCACTTCTCGTATTACTCGGCGTTTTGGGCGGGGAATTGCTGCCTGCGGCACCCATTCAGCCCTGTGCTGAAGCCCCGTCAGGGAGGGGGGGCTATAGGATTTGCTGGACTTGGTTAACTTGGCCCAAGGACATTATGCCGGCCATGCGTTTTCACGCGTGAACTATGCCCTCCCTTGCAGTACAGGCATGAGGCACCCCCTCGGTATGGCGCCATGTACCGAGGCCCCTCATTCGGTCATCATCCGGTCGGTGGGTTTTATCCGAGCCTTGCGGGTATATTCCCTGCCCAACTTTGCCCACCAAAGAATATTGTGTTTTCTCTGCGTCTGCGCGCTGTAACATTAATTGATATTTTAGCATAAAATAAAGGTTAATGTTGGCAAGCAACAACTATTGAGCCTGCATCGCTACTGCGGTTTATCCCAAACACGCGATCTCCTTATTTGGCAGCCTGCCTCTTTGTCTTATTCTGCGCCAGTCCGTTCAATCGCCACTTTCTTTGAAGGCTGCAAGTTGAGCAGCACCAAAGTTTTTTCCCCTCCCACCCTCCCCTTTTCTTTGTTTCTTGCCTTCCTTAACCTTCTTACATTTGTTCACTGCATTTGCACTCTCTCTTGTCTGTAGATTCAGAGACGTTTAATAAAATCATTAAGGGCGGGGAATTGCTGTCTGCGGCACCCCTTCAGCCCTGTGCTGAAGCCCCGTCAGGGAGGGGGGGCTATAGGATTTGCTGGACTTGGTTAACTTGGCCCAAGGACATTATGCCGGCCATGCGTTTTCACGCGTGAACTATGCCCTCCCTTGCAGTACAGGCATGAGGCACCCCCTCGGTATGGCGCCATGTACCGAGGCCCCTCATTCGGTCATCATCCGGTCGGTGGGTTTTATCCGAGCCTTGCGGGTATATTCCCTGCCCAACTTTGCCCACCAAAGAATATTGTGTTTTCTCTGCGTCTGCGCGCTGTAACATTAATGAGAGCTTTTAATTGACTTATTCTTATCTTATCGTGTGTAATGCGCATATGACAATATTTTTTTTGTATATGCGCAATATAAGTTTCGTATTTATTATCATTTGTTAGATGCCAACATTTGGAGAGGCTCAGAAATCGCTCAACTGCCTGTGCAATGGAATGGCCTCCCCACTCAAGCTAATAACGGTCACTGATAGAAGTGCGTACTGCCCCCGAGAGCGTGTAATGCTGACAACCGATATCAAGAACCTGCCTCTGACCCAGACGTACTATACATCAATATTTCTCATGCAAACAATCACTTTTAAGTCCCGCTGTGGCAAGTTGAGAACAGAACGATGCCAGCGAAAACTGATCCAGCGGTCTTCGCTCTTGTGGGCAGTCGACGAGCTGGAAGTCCCGGATGTGCCTCCGACCATGAAGAGTTGTGGGATTCTATCCATAACATATCATATTAAGGTTAGTCAAGATATTGCTTTAGTGAAAATGACGTTCATTTTAAAAGAGTAAAGTATGAACAAAAGTGCCGTTATTTCCAAACTGTTTCGGGCCTGGTCCTTACAATTACGTTATTTTGTATACGCCATGAATTAAGGTGGCTCGACTGGATTTTTTTGGGTTGATACCTCCCAAGTTTGAGCATTAACTACGTCGGCATGAGTAAAGATATGGAAAAAAGGTTACCACAACTGTATTATATAAAGTAAAAATTTCTTATGATCTGGGTTTTATTGCAATCGGAGTCGCCATGGCAACGTAATGACGCCATTACGTTTTTCATTTATCGTTGTATTTCTCTGTACCAGGAGGTTTTTTGAAGAAATCGCTTAAGGGAGTATGTACCTGCCATAATTGCCTCCATTATGGCAAAGTTTGAAGAAATTCTATGAGAGCGTTTTCGAAATATTCTGAAATGCAGTTTTAAGAACCATCAAAGCAGTGAAATAGCATGCTAGCCGCAAAATTCGCTAATATTTTAAGAAAATGATAAGCTTTGGGAACGCGGCTTCATTTCATAGTGGTTTGATTCCATTGAAAACTGCATACAAAAAAAGAGGGGAATTGCTCTGGGCGATCGCGAGTAAGAAGAATTTGGTAACTTGCATTCAGCTGCTTTTGATACAGTTTTTGGAGGTAATTTGGTCCATGCCTAAAAATTTCGCATTTTTCCAAAAACTGCTCGATAAATTTTTTTATAAATTCGACAATCCCGAGATCAATTGTTAAGAAATATTCCCTGCAAGTTTCAAGAACATTGAGAACAGGGAAGGCTTTTAAATAGGGCCTCAAACATAACCAATTTTTCCCCCAGATTTTGTGTTTACAAGCGAGCGTCCTCATTATTCACTGGCATTGTTTTCAAGTTTCATATGCACGTGCACAACTAGCAAAAGATTTGTATCAAAAAGAACTCTCTCGATTACTTTCCGAAGAAATATCCGGAATATGCTAATAATTGTCTTGTCGTCACAGATAGCAGTGAGAGCCGAAACGGTGAACGTCACGGCTCATCGTGTAGGATGCAATACTTGATTATCTTACTCGGGTTATAATATCACAGAAACTCACACAAAGAGTTGCTCTGATGTTATATAATGTATCACTAATCTCTTTATCCGGTAATTAGCATATCCCGGAGATTTAACCGTGGGTCCTTTTTGATGCAAATTCTAACTTTTTGCTAAATGTGCACGTGTATATGAAACTTGAAAACAATGCCAGTGAATAATGAGGACTCTCGCTTGTAAACACAAAATCTGGGGGGAAAATTGGCTATATTTGAGGCCCTATTTAAAAGTCTTCCATGTTTTCAATGTTGTTAAAACTTACAGGGAATATTTCTTGACGATTGATCTCGGGATTGTCGAATTTATAAAAAAATTTATCGAGCAGTTTTTGGAAAAATGCGAAATTTTTAGGCATGGACCAAATTATCTCCAAAAACTCTATCAAAAGCATCTGAATGCAAGTTAATAAAATCCTTCTTACCCGCCATCGCCCAGAGCAATTCCCCTCTTTTTTTGTATGCAGTTTTCAATGGAATCAAACCACTATGAAGTGAAGCCGCGTTCACAAAGCTTATCATTTTCTTAAAATATCATCGAATTGTACGGCTAGCATGCTATTTCACTGTTTTTATGATTCTTAAAACTGCATTTCAGAATATTTCGAAAACGCTCTCATAGAATTTCTTCAAACTTTGCCATAATGGAGGCAATTATGGCAGGTACATACTCCCTTAAGCGATTTCTTCAAAAAAGTCCTGGTACAGAGAAACACAACGATAAATGAAAAACGTAATGGCGTCATTACGTTGCCATGGCGACTCCGATTGCAATAAAACCCAGATCATAAGACATTTTCATCTTTATATAATACAGTTGTGGTAACCTTTTTTCCATATCTTTACTCATGCCGACGTAGTTAATGCTCAAACTTGGGAGGTATCCCCCTCAAAAAATCCAGTTGAGCCACCTTAAGAAATAAAACTTTGAAGTGCGCGGCCTAGCCTTTAAGCGCTTCCGTTAACCGTTTTCTCCGTAGAGCATAATTCCAAGCGTCGTTGATAGAGTGACCGACCGTGTTAAAAAGTTCGGCAACAGGAAAACCCAACAATTCCTTCTCAATGCCTCGAAGGTGCACGCTAAAACGTTGTCTTAGAGTACGCCCAGTTTCGCCATATAGATGGCAGGGCAAAGGCGACAGGAGATGCAGTAGACTAAGCCAGACGTTTTGCAAGAACACGCCTTCTTGATTACAAAAGATCATTGAGAACCATGGACGATTTCTACCTGCAACTGTTTGATTTGTTAAGAAAATGTCGTCTCTCGAAAATGAAGCTAAACGGAACGCATATCGCCGGATTCAAGTCTTACAACATTGAATAGTTAAGGATATTGCTGTCCAATACTAATAGGCGTTAGTCAACTTGTCCCGCTGTTATGCGGGATTTATTAAGATCCTTACCAAACACTTTTGCTGAAAATATCAGACAGGACTGAGGTACAAATCACGTCGAAAACACACTTTACACTGCTAACAGTTCAGTTTACCTTGCAGGCTTTCTTGACTGTTTATGCTTCTTTCATTCGTTTCTTGGCTGGTTGCATGGGATGAACTGATTCAGGTTTGGGGCCTAGGGAATCACCCTCTCTCCTTTCCTATTAAACAGTTTTGTGTCAATTTTAAAGAATTATTAGGAAAAATAATAATATCTATATAAGTGGCAAGTGTCCCCGCTTACTGAATTCAGTCTGGATTCGCCCCTGAACAGGATAGAAAAACAAATTACAGCCCGTAATAACTTTTGCGTAGGAACCGGTTAAATCGCATTGTGCTTTTGTATTTTCTCCTAAGGTAGTGCTGACAACAGGCGAATCTAAGGGATCAAATCTAGAGGTAGAACTGCCTATAACCATCGGAACAGTTCCCCTTAGGCGCTCGTATGGAATGATTAACAGACTAATGCCCTTGGCACATTTGAGTAGGAGTTACAGTGGAGAGTCCAAGACTTTTGTCACCATCAAAAGGGGTATGACATTTTTGTTTTCTACTAAAGCACATCCCTAGGGTAACTTTCATTAAGGTGGATAACTAGAGCAGCAACTGAGCTTAAAACACTGTGCAAAGTGTATCAAGGTACATCACTGATAACAGTCATTACCGTGTCTCGCTCGTATCCTGGTTTGTGTGGTGTGTGTGCAGCAGCAATGACTAGATATCGAATGGAATCTTTCTGAGGAAACAAAATTCTAAAACATGAAGGCTGCTTCAGCGAGATTTTTGTATTATGAATAGGCAAATTTTTTCTCAGAGACGTTCAATCACTAAATATTAAGATTATATTTTTTATTGTTTTGTTTTGGTCTGCTTTCTAGTTAGAAACTGTTCCACGGCAGCAATCACTACTTGACAAGTCATGTACACGTATGTGATGACAAACGTGATCTGCAATTATTCAGCTTCAGCAAGAAAAGATTTTCTTAACGGCCGGTTACTCAGCTGACTCAGGATAATGAAGACTTAAGAAATTAGAAGCACAGTGTTTCCAAGTCAATCTAGAACATCAGCGGGTGTCCTTATTAAGCGGGCTCTTTTTCCGTAAATATTGTCCAGACATGTTTCATCGATGGATAAAAAGCCTAAGGCATTCAACTTGTAAGCAATGACTAACGACATTTAAAGTGTCACCTGTATTACCTGCAACGGTTATGCGCAAACTGAGGAAGGTGGCTCGCTCAAATAGTTTTACACTATAGGGCCTAAAGTTTGGGGCTTTGCTGTTCGGCCTAAACTGAGATGCCGACAGAATATCAAGCAAAAACTGTAAGATGTCTAAGATTGCTGGCCTCTTCTTCTAGGTTCTCACAGGTAATATGTACGAATTCGGTAGATCACTGGTGTCCCGTGTTAAACGAGGTTAAATTTGCATGACTGAAGCCCTTCATTTGGGTAACACAAAAACCCCCTAATGAAAGAGAAAATGTTTGAATTTTCCGTCAGAAGAAAGAAGAGTTTATAACCTAGCATAATCGGATTGTACTTGGTATGGGAGGGTCCGTAGAGCGAGGCTCCACTGTAGAAGAGTCTTAAATTAAAGAGGGCAGTATCACTGTAAACATTGCATTCGATAATGGGCAAATAAAGACTGTATTTAAAGTTTAAAAGAAAGCTGTAACTTGGTAACTGTTATCCTCCCGGTATACCTCCTACTGCGTTTGATACATGGAGAATAAAACTTGCCCCGGGGTTACCTAAATCATTTGCTAACGTGGATATGTGAATAGTATATCCCTTCATTGCCCTTACTTTACCCTGCAGTAAATTACTGAAAAACTCAGTCTCCCACTTAAATATAATCAGGAGAAGCTAGGAGAGAATGAGGGAAGCTTCCCTTGGTTTATTCGTAGTTAAAAGAAAACTATACATCTTAAGAATGATAAATCTGGGTAGTAGAAGTTGTATTATTTAGATATGAATGAAGTGAAACTCCGCATTTAGAGCCACAGAAATGTATGAGATAATGTTAATTGCGGGCGACAATAGGAGCCCGCAATCCTAATCTCCAGGTTGTTATTACGCATGCGTCGCATGTATGTAGCCAGCTTTCGTTTGGTCTCCCACTTAGAATGAATGGAATGATCACGCGCGTTTTGACCATTTGTCACTTGAAACGTACGCAAAGCACAGCGATGGAGCAAGAACGTTGACTTGTGCTTCGATAGTTGTCGCCTACACTTCGTAACCTTTGGTTATTACGAGAAATAATAATAATAATAATAATAATAATAATAATAAGAAGAAGAAGAAGAAGAAGAAGAAGAAGAATAAAGGTCGTTTTTAATCATTCATTGTGCAAACAGACGTGCAACAATTTAAATGGAACGAAAATGAATAAAGGAAAGGGAAAAATACATAAAGAAAACGACTAAATAAATATTAGTTACTATTACAAAGACATCTATTCACAAAAACTGACTTAAAACGACTTGTCCGAACATCACCTAGAATATAATTATGCGACCTAGTTCTTATCTGTCGTGTTCCATGGGGAGGTCAAGGTCGCTCAACGCAGTGTTGGTGGAAGTGATCCCTCGCCATACTGTACTGCTTTAAGCAGTAACCTAACTCAAAACTCCTACCAAAGAGCTTATCAATTCTACGTAAATATTTGCTCCTCAGTTAGCATATGTGAAACGGAAAGGATCAAACTTTGAAGAAGTGAGTCCAAATTCTCAATAGAGTACCCATAATATTTACATATTCTTATAATATACAACTTACCGCTAGCCTTACTAGGTAAATAATCAATATGAGTGTCCCAATTAACTGGCACTTGCTCAAATGTAACGCCCAACAGTTTCAGTTTCTCTTTCCTCCCTATGATCTCTAGTGGTTCAGGAGGCGTCCTGATAGTCCTTCCTCGTAAAAGCAGTTCCCATGTTTTTGTCAAATTAACTTTCGTGCAGTTGTTCTAGGACCATTCAATAAAGGATAGGACTTTCGTTCCAAACTTATCTAAGCCTACATTTGCCTCATTTGACAGGCTAACAGTTATGTAAAACTGTCCATTTCTCTACATACAAGATCGAGTAATTTGAAGTCACTTTACTGGAAAATTATAGCCCAGACAAACAAAAGGGCTGGCTCTAGGTTTAGTCAAGAGAGAACGCTCATTTTCTCTTGGTTTAGTAAGATTCATAGTTTGTGTTAAAGGATAAGAAGTTTTGGAAGTTGTTCAAGTTTCCAATTCTCGCGTAACTCTGAAAAACTCCTACGTATAATTACGGGCACGCAGGGCGAAAACAAGCATGGTTACCCCATCTTTTTATTGCAGTTTTGTAGTGTCTTATTTGCAAAAATCCTTTCAGTATATCGTTTTCCAGGAACGAGATCGAAGCCGGAGTTTAGCTACTACCAGGGAGAGCAGCGGAAATCTAGCCTACAGGAAGGCAGGGAAATTAACAAAATGTCTTTGATATAGGGGGCTTGAGCGGGGATAGTAAAAACAACAACAAAAATAACAATAATATGAATAATTATCATCATTAGTGATAATAATAATAATAATAATAATAATACTAATAATAATAACAATATTGATGATAATAAAGGGTAGCAGGTAGTCACTGATAAAGCAGTGATATCACTACTACTTCAGGGAGTGGTCGCCCCTGCCCATACAAGTACCGGGCTCAGCTGGCTCCGGGTGATAGCACCTGGAAAGCGCCCCTGCCCACGGTTACGAGCATAACATAGAGAATGACTGGTCATATTTATTTATTTATTTATTTATTTATTTATTTATTTATTATTTATAAATTTCGCCAAGAGGCCTGGATCACTTTCAAAGCAAGTTCCACTACGAGGTCCAGAAAAAAAAGAAATGACAATTAGTAATACAACGAACATGAATGAGAATACTTTAGAAACGACAAAGAAAAGAAACGGAAATGCAAAAACAGAATTGGGGAGGACATCGATAAAAAATCAACAACACATACGATCGAGCAAGCTGTTCAATGGCCGACTAGTGTGGCACTTAATACGCCCACTCGTGTCGACATCACTGATAAACACACTTAGTGAGATACGAGTTGTAATTAAAATGATCAGTGTTCCGGAGGTGGGCCGGTAAAGTATTCTGACCAGACTCTTGGGGCTACTAAAGTTACATGCCGCATTTGTCGCGCGGAGAAATAAGAGCGCCTTCTTCACTGAGGGACCAGGGTGAGGTTGGCAAGTATGGTACTGGAACAAACTCTTACCAACAAGATATATCAGAGGATATCCACGAGGAGGAACCCCTTCAAAGAGGCCCTCTATGTACTAACACCAAAACCATTACTAAAAAGACACACAAAAATGGACTTTACATTATGGAGGCATATTACATTGCCACCCTGAACCCTTCAGAGACATCTGCCACTGAAAAGCAACAACAAAGTGCTTCATAAAAATCAACTACAGTTTCGAATGTAGTTACCTAAGCAGCGGTTTTTCTGGTTTTCGAACGATACTCGAATTGAGACGAGTAGTATCCGAGCTCGAAAATGTGCGTTGGCACTGTTGCGTAACCTTTGAAATACAAGGATCAGGGGCACCCAGCGAGAATATAGTTCAAAACCACTTAAACATAGCATTGTTAAATGTATTTAGTATTTGAACGGTAGATATAGGCATACTTTTATCCCCTAAAAATTTTTCATCTGTTCGGATTTCCTAGCTGAAAGTCTAATGATCCGAAAATTATAGGGATCAAAACTTATCTTTTCGAAAATTTCAGCCAGAAAAAAGGCTCCAAAAAATTCTAGGTGCCCTTTTTTTACGGGAAAAATCCGTCAGAAACGGGCAATTATACCATTTTTTAGACGTTCGAAAATTCTAGGAGAGGTAGGCAAGCAAAAAATTTTTTCAACAAGGATTTGTATGGGAAAAAAGATTGACATTTCTGAAGCCTACAGACATGAAAGAGATTTAAATAAAAGCGGTTCACCTTACTTTGGTTTTATGTTTCGTCTTTCTTGAGTGGATTTTTAGCCGATTTATGGCAATATTATGGGTTTTAGGTTACAGAACTCCAACAATCGTTTTCTCCACACATATCCATACATTTCCGAGGTTACGTAACAGTGCCCACGCGCTCTAGTTGTTTGTCGACGTGACCCTGTTAGTGACACCGTTTGGCTCAAAAAACCCTTAAAACATAAAGATACAAAAACGGGCCGATTACTTTGCATGTTTAGATATAAGACAAGTTTGTTCGGACAGCAATGAATGGGTAAAATTAATACTTGCCTTTTATCATTTGAAGTTATTAAACTTAAAGCTATATTGTTGATCCTGATCTACATCAACATCCAGCTTCCCTTTGCTGCTGTTTGTCCAAGTGGTCCTTGCAAGACTTCGACAGTAGGCTGATTTACTTTTCAAGTGTTCTTGGGACATCGTTGCTTATTGGTCCTGAAACAGAACTTAAAAAGAACACAAACAGCGGTGATAAACATCATCAACTTACGCATTTTTAGTTGGCATGTCGTGTCAGCAGCCTGGCCGTGTCTGGTTGTAATTATTATATTCAAAAAGTGTTAGAAGTGTTCCAATAAACGGAAAATACCACATGAATGCTCAAAATAGCGCCCGACGAGCTTACTTATTTTTTTAACTGAAAAGAGACCAATATTTGAGGCAGGGCGCTGAGAACGAAAAATGGTCAAAAATGCCCGTCTAAAATAGTAATTAGTTACATGACCCTGACTCAACCGAGTGGAGGGTTTTTCTTCGGCGTGACAACAGTCCTACTACAGTGTAGTACGTGCCTAATTAAAACTTTTACGAATCCGCAGTGGCGCCAGCACGTATATTAAGGCCGCCTGAAAGGACTGAAAGCCGCTAACTTCAGTGTAAGGCCACGAAATCGAATGTCAGAACCGACCGGCAGTGGATTTAGTAATAAATACATGAAGAAACGCAGGGCGATTTTTTCCCTTTTCTGTTGAGTCGTAATCGGTCTTGCTTTTTTGTTTATTTATCAATTTTATAGCTGATTAGATCCTTCTTTAGATTCGGTGCTTGTGTTTTGTCACGCCTCGCTGGTCTTTGCTTACATGAATAGAGGGATCGAATTAATGGCTATTTAGGTTCACGCCTAAAATAGATTTTGCTATAAATAGTTGTTGATTCTATAATTATGTTGATCTTTATAGATTATAATCTTTTTTTTAGTTATAAATAACCTTTGACGTATAAATTGCTCGGCAGGACCCTTGTGGCACGTACCCTTTTGTCAGCTGCTTTGGTCTGCTTATCACGCAAACAAGCGGCTTCTGACCAAAGTAACACGTGACACATAAGCCCTTTAAAGGGTCCAATTGGTCCTCGTCTGTTTTTGTTTTCTGATAAAAACAGATATTTTATTAACAGTCTTATTAGACTATCTGGGTCTTAATGATACACTGCGAAAACAGCAGTCTCTCACTCCTAGCTCCTCGCTGCTAGAAAGTCCCTAGCGGAGACTGAGCGAGGAGGCTAAACGGCTGTTTTCGCATGGGCTTGTGATGACACGTGTGGACAAGCTAAAGTAAGGCTCTACTGTTGTATAGGTACTACAGTCGACTCTCTATTAGCGGACACCTCTATAAGACGGACACCTCCGTAAAACGGACACTTAGAGTTGGTCCCCGCCTTTCTTTACTCTCTTTATTTGACTCTCTATAAGACGGACACCTCTCTAAGACGGACACTTAGTACCGGTCCCAAAGGTGTCCGTCTGAGAGAGAGTTGACTGTACAGGTTACACGTATGCACAGAAAGCCTATCTTCGCTTCAAGTCAATAAACTAATCACGCAATACATGCAAGAGTTGTGCTGGCCGCTGGAGTTCAGACATCTGGCGTCTGTATTCAGACAGGAGCCAAAGCATATCCGGGAAGCATAGCTCCCGCATATCCAATCGGCTTCTGATCAATTAATGGATCATTATTTTTGTCCATGAAACGTTTTTGCTTGGGAAATTCTCTATTTACCCAGTCGACTAAAATTATGGAGGAAGGTCAAATTTGTGTCTGTTATGAGTGTAATATCAAATTCCGTTCTATCTTCTTCAACTAGGGTTGAAAAAGCAAAATTAAATACCTCAATATTCGAGAGGAAGGAATGATATTGAGATAACTATCTCTGCCGGTGATTTTCTGTATTGTGAACATGTACAGATGTCATTTAAGAACGTGACAAACTTGACCGATCACCGAACGTGACGACAGCTGTAATTTCCGCCTTGGCGGAAATGACCACTTCAGGTGATTTGCAAAATGGGATTCTTCAACAAATGCCCTCATAGAACAAAAACAGCACTATCGACTGGAATTTATTCAAATGAATTGCACATTCTCTTGCTATTGTGACAATAACAAGCGGGTATTAAGAGGTGGCCGTGGCTAACCCTTTTTATTTGAAATTTAGTATTATTTTTATAGAATTCTCAGGAAAATAATAACTGGCAAGTGGGCACTTGTCCCGGCCACCCCTTCCTGAATCTTCTGGATCCGCTGCCGAATAAAATGTTCGAGTGAAAAGGTTTACAGCTTCAACCGTTGTCCTCACGTAGCCTTCATACCGCTGGCTGCACTACCGGGCGCCCGATAGCATTTGCATTTGATTGTAGAAAGGTACTTGAGATTCTTTGCGGATTAATAATTTTATTGTCGTTACGTCACAGCACAGGGCGCCGCGGGTTGAAGCCAAACTCCATTACCGACACTTAAAATTCCCATTGATATGATGATCACGGAGAATTTGTTTGAAAGCATATGGTTTATATTACTTTTTAATAACGTGATTAGAAAGAAAGTCTTAGAGGCAGTTCAGTTAATTAACAGAAAATGAACAGCCAAAAAACAGTCTACCTCAAGAAGAGTTTCTCGATGGTCATGTCCCAGTATAATAATATACTGGTTGGTAAAATTTCCACCACGTTGCATTGGAAAAGCTGTAGTATCTGAAAAATGAAAAGACTAACACCTCGCGATCGTTTTTTCTGTGTTATTATCGTCCCCGGGCAAGTTCGCGATGAGAAATTATTAAAAATTTCAGGTCAATCGTAAAAACATTTACGTAGCTGCCAGTGCGTGCTTGACATTAAACTGTTGGGTCACGTGAGCCCGCCCCTCTGAGGGGTTTAGTGTTAAGTTATACTTAACCAAACATTTCAGGAGTAAGGGCTTTTGACGGTTACTTCGAATATTATTGTGGGAATCCGGGATAATGATTATATCAGTTTTATAATATTATTTTAGAGGAGACCAAAAATGCCTAGTTTGGGAACGGGTAACGGTTGCTACAGTTATATGGATAAGGGATAACTCAACCATCCTTATATATAGGGCCTCTTATCCAGTACTCTTAATTGTGCGTGTACATAAGTAGCCCTCAACTGAACCATGTTCTATTCATCGATTTTAGATTAATAAAGCAGCAACAAACAATTGCGAACAAAAATACTTTATTTACAACTTTTAAACCCCAACACTATGTCAAGAAACAAATTCAAAACATTGCACTCACGTGCACTGGAATTCTGTTTAGATTTTCACAAAACTATCACAAGCATTGCTAAGCATTGTTATGTTTGATAATACCGTTTAGTTACAAAAACAAGTTACGAGTCGGTTACAGTTTAATGTGCATGAAACAGAGCAGAAAGCCACCGAATGACACAAATCGTGACATGACTAGAACAACCCTATGACCTTAACTACGAACAAAGCACTACAATATTAGCTGATTTCTTGTTGATAATTCATGTGGTGTTCAACCTTCGTACGGTGTGTGGTTGGCCTGAACTTCACTGCCGATGAGGTGGGGGAACCGGTAAAGAATCCTTGAGAAGACAAGCAACATATTTCACATTCTTAAAGATGAGTTGCTGATCTGGTAAAGCCTAGCCGGCCAAACAAACGCCTACACACTATACATGCATTTCTGCTGTCCTCTCGGCCAACAACTATTAGTTTGCAGTGTATGCTTTGTTCAGTAATTGTTCGTCATTCTATATTTTTTCTATTAGTTTTTTAAAACACGCTGATTATTACTTCATTCCCGGGTCTATCAATTTAGCTCCACTCGGTGATTTGAACAGAACAAGTTTTCAAAAAGCGTTTCTACTCAGGCCTTAGCTTAAAATCTTACTTGCCATATTAAGTATTATTTTCTTAAACAACTTGACTAATTTTGAGGTCACTATTCAAAATAATGTAAAAAATGATTGAGTCCAATAAACGGTTAGCTGCTGTCATAACCTGGACCGTAGTACAAATACGCATAGGTTGGAAGGTAGGGTGCGTATCGTATCACAGGAACAGGTGTACATGGAGCTGGGTAGAAGATACGGCTTTGGCTGTTTGATTCGTCCGAGTCTATCGTCTTGGAATGTTCGTTGTTGGTCTCGTCCGGTTTTTGGCTTGATCTTTTCCCTTTCGATCGACGGTTTGAAAACCAGACCTAGGAATCAAGGATAAACTCAGTCTATATTATAGCCCTTAGGCTCAGCGGCCAGTCATGGTTTTCCTAGTATCCATACTTTCTGGTGCAGCTAGACAGTTAAAATGCTTTGTTATTAATCTGTGGCATTCGGGCACATTATTGCTGGATATATGACGACAGAAAAGGTTTCAGTCATTTTAAATGTCAAAACTCCATAGTACACACAGATTCACTGATCGCTGTCGATAATGAAACTCGATCTGAAAATCCTAAATTTAAACTTTTAACATTATGTTCCTTTTTATCTAATAAGTTTCTATCATCAAAATACTTTCAGGCAAGTAAAACTTACCTGGATTCTTGATTCGCTTATGTCCAATCGTTCTCCAAGTTCCTCGCGTGTCAGTACATCCGGGTATTGAGTTTTCTCAAATGCTTTTTCCAGTTCTCTAATCTGATGCTGAGTAAATTTGGTGCGATTTCGCCTTCGGTAGTGTCTTAGCTTTTGCATTCCACTCGTAATGGAAGCAATGTCTGCAGCACTAACTTCAGTTGCTGAAGGGACAGGGGGAGTCTCTAAAAACAAACGAATTTCAAGGGTTAGAGAAACGCCATTATAAATCAGTGAGACTAAGCCTTTTCGCAATCACCCGCTTGAGTTTCCCACTTTAAAAGATATCTCAGAAATGTTTTAACATTAAAGCCCTTCAAAAACAGAAGGCGGTAGTTAAGACGGCAAGTTTCTCTGAATACTTTGTGGTATTTGTATTAGCCGAGTCAGAAGAATTCATTCACCAGAGTTAAAATAATAAGCTTTCTACGCTTCAGAATAGAATATGAAAAATAAAAAAGCTTAAGAACGCTTATGAGTTCGTAAAGGCCTCAATTCATTCCATAATATTAACAGGTAATTATCTCTATGATGAAAGAGGAAGGCACAGCGGGCAGGTGTAAACTTTAAATATAACTTACTAAAGCAAATAATCTTCTTACCAGGCTCTTTAGAATTGAACACTGGGCTTGAAGGACGCTCGCTAACGGTCCTTGTCTCCTCATTGATGCACAGAATGTTGGCAATTGAAAATGATCTTCTTTTTGGCCTCAGAGGTTTTGCTTTCTCCGTTTCTCCGCTGTTTGTACTTGAAGTATCACCTTCACTCTCTACATCACTCATCTCTGCTTCAGATCTCTCCAGATCACTTCCAGTTGATCTTGCTCTTCTTAGCATCCTACTTATGACAGTGAGAGGTGGAAGATTTTCCTTTGTACAAAATCCATCAGCCACCAGCTTCTCTTTGACTTCCCAAGAGAAGATTCCGGGTGCTGTACGGCGATACTCCTCAATCTTGTTCTTTACTTCAGAGCTCACGTCTCTAGAAGTTTTTCTCTGCGCTCGACCAGGCTCAAACGATCCAGTGTCATTATACTTAGAGAGCAGTTTGCTGATGCAGCCGTGCGACACCTTGAGTTGTCTGCTGATATCACACGGACGAATGCCTCGCTCCGCCATTTCGATAATTTGTTGACGAACCGAGTTTGGAAGCGGTTTGCCATTTACAAACACTCCACCCAGCTGGTTTAATTTTCCATGACCTGGGATGAAAAGAGTTCATTCGGCACCGTTTAGTACCGGTCATACTGTATTAAGCCTGACTAACGCACTGCTGTTGTTAGTTAACGCGCCCCGAACAATATCGACTGTATTTTTGTTACGCAAGTACATCAGTCAATGAAACTGAGCATAACTTTCTTCAGGATCAAGGCCAAGGGAAAATTTTAAGTGTGACTAATATTGCTAAATTCAACCAGCTATAATGGATATTTTATAATCACATTTTTTTTTACAATTGAGTCGTGAAACGATAGATTCCGGCTATGGCTAAAAAACGTTTTTTTGTTTTATTTTTTTTGTATTTTCTTTTAAGACATGAGAAAAATGAAGAGAGGCATATAAAGTTCAGATTCGTAAAATGCTTTTATAGCCCCACGCTCGAATTAACACTTTTGATAACATCAGCCAGCAATAAAAGTTTAGGCAACCTAATAGTTATGTCTAGACGAATGTATCCCAAATTGATCGTGCGGCTTTAAATTGAACTTTTTTTATTCACTAGATCATTTCAGCATTCACTCGTTCAATGCAGCTTATTATGTGGCATCTTAATCGGTCTTTAACCCAGTTTTCGAGTCGATAAATTATCGTGTTTGCGACTTCTAATGGGTTAGAAGAGTTACAACTACAATTTATGACCGATCAGCGCATTATGAACCGATATGTTTTCGGTCTCGTCGTAAACATTTAAAGATAGAGAAATATTAAAGTAAAAACCAGGTTAAAGACAAAGAAAAGAGCATGCCTGCAATTGAGCTTGTATCCATGTATTCCATAATTCCTGTTGTCTGCATTTCTTGTATCTCAAATCTCCCCAAAACGAAATTAAGTTTTACCACTGTTAAGGTGGTCACGATGCGGCGTGTTTTTCACACATTCACTCGCGTGTGACTGATGCCGGGGAAGTTATAAGAAGCATAATGTGGGCGGGGAGTCCTTTTGACGTCAGCCGTCATAACAAGAGACTATTCTTATCTAGCAATACGTGATCGTGAATAAATCGCCTCTCTGGTCTGTTTACATTTGGATTTTATGTCCTCTGTGAATTTTTTGCGTGAAGTTCAGCACACAGATACGATATTAAACGAATGTACCTGTTTTTAAACTGTACAAAGAACACAATGGCCGCTTGGAAATGCGTTTGCTGTCTTGTGAATACTTTAAACAGCGGCAAATACAAAATGATTCGTACAGCAATCGTACTAACATGTCCTTTCTCTTTAAGGCTTTAAAGTAAAACCCTTAGCTGTGTTAGGTTACGTATAAACTTATTTACTGCCGGAGTGGGATAGTGTTTGCATCGAACACGGAAATTGAACTTCCGGCTACCATGAATCATATCGAACGTTTCAAAGAGAATCAGATCAAACAGGTTTCATCTTGGGTGAAACTCTTTGTTTACATCATCGTTATTACACAGTTTCATTTGGCTGAAAAGAAATATACAGTGTCAACTAAGAAAACGGAAATGCCGATTTAGTGCTCGTAAAAAAAATTCTGTTTTCTTGTGATCAAGGTCCATGATAGAAAAACAAAGGTACCAAGGTAAGTGATTTCAACCAAACTATTTTTTAAAGTTTAAAAATAGAGCCATGCGTTGTCTAGTTGGTTAATTACTGCAACAATTCCATTTTAAATTGACGTGTTAACCTGTTGTAAGAGTTTCCTTGTTTCATGTTCACCCTCCTGAGGCATTTGATGTTCACGTGGCATTCAAATAGCGTGACGTCTGATGAACCTACTTGGGGGCAATATCCAATGACATTGACTAGCAAATGCCGTATGCATATTATTTCAGGGTAAACTCACGCGACAACACACAGGCTGCCGGAAGGTTAGGAAGTCGAACACTGTATTGTGCAATAAGGATAAATAAATAAATTATAGAACAGTGTGAAGGCTTTGGGAGGGAATTCAGCAAAGCTAACGTAATTTATAATTGAAAATGCGATCCTTTGCTTTTACCTTATAGTTTGTTTTCTCCTACATGCTCAGAAGCGCACTTGAGTAATTTCACCAACTTTTCATCGATCTAATTTTAAATTTTGATGAATTAGTTTTTAAATCAACATACTCCAACCTACCTCGTAAGTTTCGGTTCTACCTTGTCTTATTCTATAACGGGCAGGATTTTCACTAATTTAGTATAGCAATACAAAACGGTGTTTGCCACACTGCAAAATAATTCAGATTAAGATATCAGAAAAAGTAGAATCTTTTTCCTTTATTTTTTATTTATTTTAATTTTATTTCATTTTATCAAAACCTTTAACACTATAATCGAAACTCAGCAAATTTAATATTCACTCAGTTACTTATAACTTCCTAAGCGGATGTTATAATTTGTATTCAGTGAAAAACAGAATGATAAAAATTTAATGTAAAAAAGGAGTGTGAAGTGTATTGAGCAATAAATCTTAAAAAGAAAGTCTTGTGTACGCTAAGTACATCTTCCTGTCAGCAAGAAGAACACCTCCACATTTAATTCCCAGCGGCAATAACGTGAAAGTTAACTCACTGGAATATAATCACCTCACTGTCTTTCCTTCACACCTGGTTATGGTTGATAAGCTCAGTAACGCGAACAGGTGCTCAGCCTGCAGTGTCATGCGCCAGTAGATGAAGCGTTTCAGTACAGTCCGGCTCATAGCGTGCAATTTTCGCCGGAAGCTTTTTGCAAGTACGCGATAAAGGAATAGAGTTATTTGAAGCAAGCCTGGCAGTTTACCTCAATCTGGTAGCCCGACATGTTATACTGGCTGATTAGTAGACATTAAAATTAATGTTTTGTCAGTGATAAACAAATAAGATCGCCTGAACTGTTTTCTCTTCAAGTGACCACCTGCATATTCCTTAGTATCCCGTTAAGTTTCTAATATTATCCCAACTTGATTGGAATTATCAGCAGGCGGACCGGTATAGAACAAACTGAGCAGAACTTACCACTTCTTGAAACTTGTTGAAAGATTGTTCCTTAGTAAAATAATGAAGACGTACATCAAAGTGGTAAGCCTAAGTTTGCCTATTCTATTTACTGAGATGTGGTTGGTAAGAAAATAAACTTAACTTTTTATATTCAAGAACAAAGAACATAGTTACGTTGTTACAAACTCGATTTCCTGTCATTGAGAAGGAGTTTCCTGTTTGAAAGTATCTGCGATTCACGTTATGGTTGAATTTTACACTAACACATATTCTCCTAGTTAAAAAGTAAAAGCCTGTCATGTGATTACCAGTTTCTTTTCTATAACAAATGATGATTTCACGGCTGAGATTCGACACCGTTTGTTTTGTACCGATCTCACTTTTGCTACAGTTCCCCAAAATTGTTTCAGTTAGGTGTTATTTGTTTAAAATCACATGTCGCTTCAACAAAAAATATTCCAGATGTTATTTCAGTACAACAGGTAAACGATGGGATGTAATGACTAAAGCCAAGTTTTGACTTTTCTTCCTACTCACTTAACTGACTGAATTTGTACATGACTCGGTAATCTGACTTAGATAGAGGTAGTAAAAACCGTCTGAGCTCTATATGCCCTTTTTGTATCACATACGTATAAACCGTTTTCGGCGGCTAGTACATTCGCCTAGTGATTGATTGGAGGAAGAAATCGTTCGATGAAGTAAAGAATGAAAACAACTCAAGTAAAATTCCAAGACGATCGGCAAAAATTATTACTAATTAGCCGAAAAGGAATTCATTTATCTTATAACTCACTTTTGATATCTCGAATGCATATCATATTGTTAATTTTTTGGTGTTAGCTAACTCATCCACTATAACTTAACTGACTAGTTGAAAGTAAATTTCCTTTTAAAACAATTCAAAGCCATTTTCTTGAAAAAGTAGACTTGAACTTTTTTCGGGCAAATTGCAGAAAAATATATTTTTTAATGATATAGAACCAGTCAATGTAAGTTTATATGTGAGAGACTCATAATGTGGGTTTGTTAGCTAAAATGTGGTAAGTTGTTTCAGTTATCATGTTGGTCTGAAAAAGCTTCTTATTTATACCTCAAGTATATAAGATGTAAAGTAGTTCTTTTTTAACCTTTGTAATATGTGAAAAGATAACAGAACACAAATGCAAACTCAATAAACAGTTTTTATTTTTATTGAATTTCTTTCAAAATTATATAATAAATATATTTATAGCTAACCTAAAGAGCTACTGTTGAGGGTCTGCTACAGATTCAATATGTGCGTCAAGGTTCGAGAAAATGTTTGAAGGGTAGATCACCTAGAAACGAAAGCTGAACTAGCTTCAAAACTTTTCTGCACTAAATGCAATACAAAAGCACGAAACGTATGGCACAAAATCGATTACTTTGTCGGTACATATCAGTACGCGGGTTCGCTAATTAATTCTGCAGTCATCAGTTTTATTGTGTTGCTATCTGAACAGGCTTGTAATACATGAAGGGTACTACACGCGGTACGTACGGAGCATAGCGTATTACAGGTGCCACTGGGTAGAAAATACGGGTCTTGACCGGCGTGGATGTCGAAACCTTCGGATGAACGTCTGGGGTGTGGTTTGTCTTCGCTTTGGATTTGGAGCGGTGATTTGAAAACCATACCTAAAAAAATAATATAAGCACTTACTTTTAAAAACTTTAGATCAAGTATCTGTGTTTCTCTAAAAGCACATATTATTAACAACTGTAGGTGAAGTATTTGTGTTTCTGTGCCTCATCCTTTCCAGAAACATTCCTTTTGCTACAGCGAATCTTGTTAAAATTCAATCTTCGCCCCTCACCTGAATCTTTGATTCGCTGATTTGAAGCCTCTCCGCCAGTTCTTCACGGGTTAGAGCGTCTGGGTATTGCGTTTTCTCAAAGGCTTTCTCCAGCTCTTCTATTTGGTCAGGTGTGAACTTGGTTCTGTTCCGTCGCTGGTAAAGTCGGCTTACATTGCAATTACTGCTTGTTGGAGTCGGCAAGTCGCTTAGCACAGAAACAGTTTGGACAGTGGATCCTAGCAATAAGAAAAAAAAGTGGGTGTTTGTTATGTAAGATTTTGACAGACTCGTAGCCTTAGTATTCTCTGGGTTTCGGTTTTTACATTTTTCTGTTTAATGCTTTATTCCCGGTGGATATTTTTGACATGACCTCTTCACTGAACATATCAACTGATTGATTCACGGAAGATTAGGGAGAATTATTTCAAAATGGCATGTGTCAGCTGCTTACCTAAGTCGATGCATTTGATTGGAGTTGCTGGTTGATGATTTTTGTTTTCCACCCTAAGAATGTTGTCAATAGAGAAGGGAGTAAACGTTTTAGGGGTGTTCTCCTTAGAGCAGTCCACCTCCATATCACAGTCGCTTCCAGTTGATCTTGCTCTTCTCAACATCCTGCTTATGACAGTGAGAGGTGGTAGATTTTCTTTTGTACACAATCCATCAGCCACCAGCTTCTCTTTGACTTCCCAAGAGAAGATTCCGGGTGCTGTACGGCGATACTCCTCGATCTTGTTCTTTACTTCAGAGCTCACGTCTCTAGAAGTTTTTCTCTTCGCTCGACCAGGCTCAAACGATCCAGTGTCATTGTACTTAGACAGCAGTTTGCTGATGCAGCCGTGCGACACCTTAAGTTGTCTGCTAATGTCACACGGACGAATGCCTCGCTCCGCCATTTCGATAATTTGTTGACGAACCGAGTTTGGAAGCGGTTTGCCATTCACAAACACTCCACCCAGCTGGTTGACCTTGCCTGAAAGAGAGCGATATATTCGTGTCACTTACTTGGAATACCACACAAAGCGGAACAGTAGCGAGCATGTATCTTGATACAAACATACTGTTTGATTTGAAAATCATAATGCGCATTTTTTGGTCATAACGCTGTAATTTTGGTAAACTTTAACCCGCGTGCTTACTTCTAAACATTTCGTTTTCATGTCCGTGTTTATAATTTAAGTCGCCGAAGCAGCCAATTTTTCGTGTGTAGATTTTAAATTCAAGCATTCGCAGAACTCCGTTAAAAAAATGCATCTATCGCTTGAGATAACCGCACGCACTAGTTACCTGATTTCAAGATGTTCTCCATCGCTCGATTTCAGAAATTGTTTAGGTCTTAGTTATTTCAGTCCTCTTGGTGTATTCTTTACGTTGTTTTGTTTTGGTTTGGAAGCGACGCGTCTCTCCGCCGCTATTATATGCTCGTCTATGTTTTGGAGGTAGCATGATGACGTCAAAAGAGTTATTTTCAGAACATCGCTTCTAAACATAGTACATAATAGTTAGAACTAGAAAATGGTAATCTTCCTTTTGACCTTTTGTTCATGTTAGTTATGCGCACAAAACTCTGACGTGTTTACGTGCCTCGCCACTAAGCGTTTTCATTCTCGCGTGACGACCTTTTGTCATGGGTGTAGACGTAAACTTACAAGTGGTCACGTCAAGATTATGTTATCACGCGATCGTATCGAACAACTGTTTTTTCCTCAGCAAAAACGGAGTGTATTGTTCAGAGTCAACCTCAATTCAGTTAGGATGTTCATTCGTCGATCAAAAAATGAATACATAAAAAATGTGTAACTTTTTATTCATAAAGTGACTAACAACCATTTGCCAAAAATCAAACATGACCTTTTCCCATTCCAAATATTTCTGTATTTCGCAACCTAAACGGATGTTCAAAAAGAATCTCATCCGGGCTCTTAAAAATTGAAATTAATAAGGCAATCAAACTGAAGTAAGTTATGATTTATCAATGCAGCCTCCTCGACCTTTTAACTGGAGAAGATTAATACCATTACAAGTAAGGTATCTGTCATTATGTTTTCTTACAGCCAAAAGTGTGGAAAGATGACTATATTCGTAAGACGGGGTAGAATAACAAACTACGACAGTGCGCAAACGGATATCCGGAACATGAAAACACTCTAAACTCAAATCATAACAGAATTCTCTAGCGACCACTTTTATTTGCTGACGATATTCTCGTTTAGTGTAATATTGGTCGCTGCTGGATTATTTGCAGAAAGATTTCTTATCCTTGTTGTATCAAAATTCCTCTCAAATTATATTGGCCACACACATGTCTGTTTTTAGCAGTATCTGATAGATTTTCACACCTCAGATATAAATACTATTATTCTTTTAGGAACATTTGGAACAAGATTGCATGACCAATCGAAATTTACATGACAATGTTTTTATTTTTTACAGTATAAATAAAATTGATAACGTGGGCGGTGAAGTTGAATTTAACACTCAGTAGAATCTTTCAATGTATAACCAATCAGTTACAGAGCATAAAAAAACACCAAATGGACAAAAGTTTGTCATGTGGGCTCCTGGTTTGCTTTAAAAAAGATAGAGAGGTTTATTAAGATGATTTAAAAGTAATGACGTTTATGCCTAGGCTTTCAACAGTTTGATCAAAACATACCTTGCGTCATAAATATACAGATCTCCCTGATCGATGTGACGCTGTATTGTTAGTAGTTTTTTTTATTTGTTGATGACCCACCCACTATAATCATTTCGCTGCATTAATTTCTTTCTACGTGCTCTTTAATAGGGCCTAAATTGACCACATGTTTACAAGTTTTTGTTGAAAAAGTACGCTTCTTAAATTAATGATGTTAATAGAAACCAAAATAAGCCACAAATCCAGCAGACGTCTCCCACGCTAATCTGGTTATGTGACGCACGACGGCTATAAAATGTCCACTGAACTGTGACGAAAACACGAATAAAAGAAGGTTCTCTTGACGTGACGATTGCCTGAAGTTCGTAAGTGACTGTATCGCGTTTCGACAATAGCACGAAGAATCGTTATACTTCGTGACGATAATGCCGACTATTGACGATAATGCCGACTATTGTCCGAATTCAATACGGAACGCCGCCACGTGGCCTGACTTGTTTACCAGTGGTTCGTCTGAAAAGGAGATAAAAGACATTTTTAAACGTGCGGTTTGACCTAGAATGACCCTAGTTTTAAAATTGTCATTAGCAGGTTCCCACATCGTATTTCGGACTGCATGACGACCATGACTACTGAGTTGATTTCCTCCTCCAGGAGGCTATTGATAGGCCCCTGCCTCATACATTTATTTAGAGACAGGATTATAATCTTCATCTTGTTCTTTGATGTGCATTGAATATTTAACAATTATTCTTTGAAATCGAGGTAAATATTCCTAAAGCTACTATTCACCGAGATTGAAAAGAATAATTGTTTTAGTATACACACACGAAGTGATCTCAACAAAATCAGAGAGGAAACCATAAGAAGTACGATGTGATTGACGGATCAAATCACTCGAAAGTTTAAAAATAAGTCTTTGCAGAATTTTCAAACATGGCAATTTACAAGTTTATCACTTCGCAAACAACAGCGTAATGGCTTAAATGGAACCGTTTAAAGTTTGAATTGTTTCCTTACCTGAGAAGAAAAGTAGAGCTTTGTTGTTTTCTGTTGACTCGCCAAGTTTATAGCCAAAAGGGTTTGTTGTGTCGCTCTTCGCATGAAGTGCTGACAAAAATGACGGCACAGTTGCTTGCGGTAAGACGTCATCTTCCTGTAGCATTCTTTTTCCTATTTGTTTGAAAAGTAGAATTTCTGCAAACATTTCCTTTCAAATTTGTTTGTCATAAATAAACTTCGATTTTTGGGCCAAATTTTCTTGTTAGGAAACGTTGAGTTCACGAAACGGCTTTTTCTACACGAATAAACGGGAGTTGTAACCAATCCATCGAGCACAAAACCCAGCTATAGTAAATGGTACAACGCCGTTTTGAATCCTTCGAAGTCTTTTCCTGCCTTAAAAAAAGTCAGTCCTAGGATTTTGTCGACATTAAAAAGATCGCTCTCTAAAAAAATGGGAAAAACATCGAGCTCACACATTATCCGCTCGCTAGGAGGTGAGTATTGTTGAATAGTCCGAGATAGCGAACCAATCAGATTGCTTAAATCACCAAGATCCCTGAGTGTGTCTATAATGATGTTATTATTCATTCAAAATATTTTCCCGATTCTGATTGGCTAAAAGCACACGGATAATCCACCATAACCAGCTACTGATGACCAAATTTAGAAGAATTTTGCGATTAATCAGCCGATGACGTCAAAAGTGCAGCTTCCTCGCAGGTTAATGCACCGTTAACCGAGAAGACCTGGGGACTAGATTGAGTTGTTTTGGTTGTGAAGACAAAAATGGCGGACATTTCACTCTTTTCAAGAGTAAGAACTAGACGAAATTATAGCTAAAGACATGGCAAGAACAGCACGAACACAACTCGAAGGGCGACATTTGCTATTTGGAGAATATTTGGGGAGCAGAACAACCCTAAACGTGCACTATCGAAGGAGCTATGTTTTTAAACTGGGAATTATTTTGAATGAATAATAAAACAAATACTGAATTTGGCTTTCGTATCACATGAAGAATTATGAAGATCCCGGAGGGTGTTATCCGCCTCGGCCTCGACGGAAAACACCCTCCTCGATCTCTATGATTCTTCACAAGATACTCAGCCTCATTCATTAATTGTTAAATATTCACCTCTTTGCCAGTGGATAATTAGTCTCCTTCGCAGCCGTTATTAGGGTCGTCACTCGTCACGCAACGCTCCTCCCCACTTAGTGGGGAGGAGCGTTGCGTGACGAGTGACGACCCTAATAACGGCTGCGAAGGAGACTACCGGACGCCATATTGAATTAAAAATTGTTTCCTCGATAGCGTGTCACGTGAACTTGAATCTGTGCAGCGATTGGCTATTGGTTTGTTTTGGTCTGGGTTATCAAATTTGATAACTATCCCGGACTGTTGACTCAGAGGCCATAAGAAAATAAAACTTTTAGCTAGTTAAAGCTAGACTTTAATCCTTTTTTGCCACCAAAAAGCCTGCGCTTTTTGCTACTAGTGGGCTATAACATATAGCCTAGTAGTGGCTCAACCAATCAGAACGCAGCATTGATAATAGACCACTAGTTGGATTTTACTAAGAACCATTATACCATGGTCTCCAAATGTGGTAACCTTACGCATCTGCTCAAAATTAAAAACAAGCTGAAAATCGGTTGTTGCGTTCGAGGTACGAGAAGGCAACCCCTAATTTGTAATGGGTGTTCTGTGCATTATTGGGTGACCTGTGCAATTAATAAGGGAAGTTTTTTTGAGATTGCATTTTCGTTCGTCGTCGTCGACACACATTTGCCTCGCTCTGAGGCGCTTGCTTAAGTTCTGCCTCACTTTGACGCGCTAACTCATGTGGTGATTCTTGTGTCCTCGGCGTTCATCTTTCAAAGGTTTGCTAAGGTCTGATATTCTTCGTAAAGCGTTAATCTTTTAAAAAGTTTGCTGAATCTTCGTAAAGCGTACATCGATCCGTGATTGCTGAATCGTCCAAAGCGCTCATCTTTCAGGAGTTTGCTGTTAAATTTTACTTTGGATTAAGCCTTCATATTTTTCAGCATGGTTCGTCACTGTCTTTGGAAAATGTCTGCGACTACTGGCGCATGCATCAAACCGGGTTTAGTTCGGCGGCCGTTATGCCACAAAGTAAATTTACCGAGTTGTGTAGCTCGGCGGCCGTTTTGTCACAAAGTAAATCTACCGAAATGTGAAGCTAGGCGGCGCCATTTGACCATGACTTGTGATATTTTCGGCACCGGACTAACGAACACTTTAACTCTATCAGTTATTCATTAGGAAAAACGTATAAATCAGCCCACAGTAGCGCCACTCTCGAGTTACTGAAATCAACACGCTCGACCAATTACTGGAAAAGTTATTGACGTGAGCCGCACAAACGTTCCATTGAGGCTTTGATAGGGTTTAGTGCGAAGTTTGAATTCAGATGCGACTTTTTTTAAACCAGTAAATTCAATGTAATTCATTTTGTAAACAAGTTGATGATTGGATACTGTTAAAAATAACAGAGAAAATTATCCGAAGAAATGTTTTTGAAGAAAGAAAAAGAATCCCGGGTTAAGAACTAATCGGCCTTTGAGAAACTGCGCCCTGTAACTCGCACCAGTAAAACAAAATGTTCCATTTACACGTCCGACGCCGGCCAATGTCTCCTCCAATTAAAAGCACTTGACACCGAACCAAACGATATCTTTTGAAAACGTTCTTAAAATGATACACAGTTTAAAAAGAGGTTTCGAAGTACGCAACCCTTACGTTCAAAATATACCATAATCATATTTATCTACATCGCAACCACCCTTCCGCCTCAACAAACATATCGAACGCACTCTCCTAAGCTCCGATTACTCCTAGTTTTTACAAATATAACCGGGAAGAATTCTCGATATTTTGTTGGCGTTTTTAATAAAACAATTATTCCACTCGCGCTTGTTGGATATGAGATGATTATAGCCAACTCATATCCAACACGCACTCGTGGAATAGTTGTTAAATATATGCATAATACTGCCGGTACCAAAGTCTACTGTTCACCTTTTTTTCAATATTTCATTATAACATTCTCGTAGATTTATTTTGAATTGATCATTTACAGTTTCGCTTAAAACAGCAAGTTCCACAATCAAGAGACATTCCCCTCCAAGAGAAACTTGAAAGACCTATTTGGAAACGTTACGTTTTGCGGTCAACTCAAACTGCCGTTGAACGACTTTGCAGAAAACTAGCCATGAGGCTTTAAGGCGCAATTCAAATTTGCATACAGTGTCTTCTTCAAAATATTCAAAATTGCTGGCAGCGTTTTTCTAAATTTCAAACCCGAGTATCGTTGTTACATTTCTTAAAAGAAAGGCTGCCAGCAATTTTAAATATTTCGAAGAAGACGACACTTAAGATTAGAGCGAATATTTTGCTGAACCGTTTATAATTATGTCGTATTTAACAACACCTGAAGCAGAAAGTTTTTATGACGCCTCCATGATACCGTGACACTGTTTACCCCTACATATTTTTTTAATGGGGACGTGCGGCCAGCCAGGGTATGTTTTTCGGGATTTTTGTTTTAAACAGGGTATCGAATATATCATTTTTTGTCTTAATCAGGGTATCGATTTATCAATTTTTGTCTTAAACAGGATATCATTTCTTGGACGCTAAACAGCAAAATTTTTACAAGCTCTAATGTTAACTAATATTGACTTCCGTTGACTTAAACAGGGTATCAAAAATCGGAATTCTGTCTTAAACAGGGTAGGAAAATCAGCGATATTTGTCTTAAACAGGGTCAGGGTATGAGGGGCCGCGCCGCACCTCCGCACCCAGGGATATATCGAGTACCCCCCCCGGGGATATGAGATGGTAGTTAGCCAACGAGTCGTGTAGCGCCGAGTTGGCTATAATCATCTCATATCCAACAAGCGCGAGTGGAATAATTGTTTTACTAAAAACGCCCACAAAATATCGAGAATTCTTCCCGACTGTATTTGTAAAAACAACCGATTTTCAGCTTGTTTTTAATTTTGAGCAAACGCGTAAGGTTACCACATTTGGAGAGCATGGTATAATGGCTCATATACTATGATGGCTAAGCCAACCAGAGCTCTAGAATTGCATTATCCAATGATTCAGTTTTTAATAAAAATAGATATCAAAACCATATCGCTTGAGAAATAAGATCTCGACCAACTCATGAGTTCTAAAGTTTTAAATTAGGGAAACTCTTGAAACCGGGTTCATAGAATAGTTCGAGGGGTACATATTTTAAATCAGGAGCCCATCAGGGCTCCTGTTTATATCAAATTGTGTACGCGCCTCACTTTAAAATTCTCTCTATACTCCCCTCAGTGTTTTACCTGTAGCTGAAATAAGCGTCGCTCTCGATAAAGCGCCCCTCTTGTATAAGCGCCGCGGCGCTTAATCGATCATTTAAGAGATGCAAAATTTGGGGAGGCAAACGGAGTGTACTGTGATTTTGGGAGATTCGGAAACGGTCTGTACAAAAAGTTTTCTTCCAATGAATGCAATACCCTAAACCCCCGGCTTTTTACTTGACTCAGTCGACCATTACCCCCGCTCTTTTCTCCAGACAATCAAAGCCACACTTCGCTTTTCACACAGCAGGTTCATGTCAAAATATTATCATCATTATTGAAAAAAACCCTCAGATTTACAGAGTAGCTGTAAAAGCTGATATCCCCGAGAAAGAGAAATAAGAAGAAGAAGAAAAAGAAGAAGAGGAAGAAGAAGAATTCTAAACTGGGAAATGAAACAGAAACTGAATCATAACAGGCCAGAGCCCCGATTTTAAGTACTAGGCGACTTTGAAAGACGCGTGCCTCACATATTTGTGGCGGATTAGAATGCAGGCTTGGTAAGAGGCTCTTTGTTTAAAACATGGCGGGATACTCGCAGCTTAAGGCAAGCATGTGCCTTTTAGCTGTCAACATAATGCTTTTTAATTACGTTCTGTCATAATTAACAAAACCCGATCCATGTTTGATTGAAAGTAATTGTACAAATCTGGTACCAGACAAACCGCTTTTAAAACACAAAACAACAAAACAAGTTTATGGTTATTTCTCATTAATTTCACTTATCAAAACAAATATTTACTTTTATCTGTTTTCCCGTTTCTTTCAAAACATCCTTCATTTCCGGGCGTTTCACTGTAGTCAATGAAAGACACGTTTTATCGGTCTTCTTTTACGCGGGAATATCAAAATTTCTATCTTTCAAAACGCGATGAACCAAAGCTCGCAGGGTACCAAGGCGCCAAAGGCCAAAACTATCAAGTTTTGGTACAGCGAGAGGCAGCTAGTTTCTGTACCCAAAGGTTAGTGCATGGACATCGAAAGAAAATAAAAGGGATGCTTGCCCAATGGATAGCAGGCCTAACTACGCAAATAAATGTCTCATTGCATCCTTGTCTGCGAGGCTAGTACTAAATTTACACTCTAGAATACATTACACAACTCAATCAGCAACACTTTGCAAGTAGAATTGGCGATCAGTGTGGGCAATTGATATTTCTAAGGGACGTCCGTCGCACAAAAGCTTAACGCGCGGGGGTTTTTAGTCAATGACTGACATAAGAGTTTCCTCACAATCGACCCAGTTAGAGTGCGATAATGTGCGCGTGAACTTTGCCTACAACTGGCAATAAGCTGAATAAACCGGAAGCTGAACACCATGAATAAGTTACTAAATTTCATCGCTCAGGTTTTTTTTCTTTTGTTTCAAGTACCGGAGGGGTTTTTCGCGCATTCTGTTACGCAGTTTGGCAGTGATATACCGAGCATCAGACAGGTAACGCGCCGAAGCCACCATTTCACTCTTCTTCTACCAAACAGTTTTTTCTGCAATGGTCTTAGTACTGGTCCCGTTGCCGAAACCTTGCACGAGCAAGATACGGTAATCGAGAGTCGAGAATCGAGAATCAATATTGTACTCGAGACAAGAAAAGGTCGTCGTCCAAGGAACAACTGATGCAATGCAAGAGCTTCAAGCTGCTGAGAATCGCCAATTCTGGATTACAAGCAGTGAAGGAACTCCTGAGAAGCGTCCAAATTATAAAGAAAAATTTGGAGGCCAGTCAGCCACGGTGATTGTCGCACCACGCATAAAGTAGAATAAATTTGTTAGCCTGGTCTTGTCTTTGCCACAAATCACGTAAAACTATAAAGAAGGTACCACTATGAACTCTGGAAAATGAAAATTCAATAATACTATGGTTGACGACTGACAGTTTAAAAGAGAGACAACCTTCACCTCAGAATCTTGGGCGCGCCGCCTGTAAGCTCTGAGGGAGAAGGAAGCCCCATAATTTGGCCTATTTCTAGAACAAATGACACAACAAAAATAACCTACAATTATAATTTCAAAAGGGAGACTACCATCACCTCAGAAACTTGGGCGCGCCGCCTGTAAGCTCTGAGGGAGAGGGTAGCCCCATAATTTGGCCTATTTCAGAAACAAATGTCAGTACAAAGATGACCTACAATAATAATTTAGATAATGACCGACATTTCAAAAGAGAGACTACCATCACCTCCGAATCTTGGGCGCACCGCCTGTAAGCTCTGAGGGAGAGGGAAGCCCCATAATTTGGCCTATTTCAGAAACAAATGACAATACAAAAATAACCTAAGATAATAATTTGGATAAATGACCGACATTTTAAAAGAGAGACTACCAACACCTCAGAATCTTGGGCGCGCCGCCTGTAAGCTCTGAGGGAGAGGGTAGCCCCATAATTTGGCCTATTTCAAAACAAATGTCAGTACAAAGATGACCTACAATAATAATTTGGATATTGACCGACATTTTAAAAGAGAGACTTCCATCACCTCAGAATCTTGGGCGCGCCGCCTGTAAGCTCTGAGGGAGAGGGTAGCCCCATAATTTGGCCTATTTCAAAACAAATGACAATACAAAAATAACCTAAGATAATAATTTGGATAAATGACCGACATTTTAAAAGAGAGACTACCATCACCTCAGAATCTTGGGCGCGCCGCCTGTAAGCTCTGAGGGAGAGGGTAGCCCCGTAATTTGGCCTATTTCAAAACAAATGACAGTACAAAGATGACCTACAATAATAATTTGGATAATGACCGACATTTCAAAAGAGAGACTACCATCACCTCAGAATCTTGGGCGCGCCGCCTGTAAGCTCTGAGGGAGAGGGTAGCCCCATAATTTGGCCTATTTCAGAAACAAATGACAGTATAAAGATGGCCTACAATGATAATTTGGATAATGACCGACATTTCAAAAGAGAGACTACCATCACCTCAGAATCTTGGGCGCGCCGCCTGTAAGCTCTGAGGGAGAGGGTAGCCCCATAATTTGGCTTATTTCAGAAACAAATGACTGTATAAAGATGACCTACAATAATAATTTGGATAATGACCGACATTTCAAAAGAGAGACTACCATCACCTCAGAATCTTGGGCGCGCCGCCTGTAAGCTCTGAGGGAGAGGGTAGCCCCATAATTTGGCTTATTTCAGAAACAAATGACAGTATAAAGATGACCTACAATGATAATTTGGATAATGACCGACATTTCAAAAGAGAGACTACCATCACCTCAGAATCTTGGGCGCGCCGCCTGTAAGCTCTGAGGGAGAGGGTAGCCCCATAATTTGGCCTATTTCAGAAACAAATGACAGTATAAAGATGACCTACAATGATAATTTGGATAATGACCGACATTTCAAAAGAGAGACTACCATCACCTCAGAATCTTGGGCGCGCCGCCTGTAAGCTCTGAGGGAGAGGGTAGCCCCATAATTTGGCCTATTTCAGAAACAAATGACAGTATAAAGATGACCTACAATGATAATTTGGATAATGACCGACATTTCAAAAGAGAGACTACCATCACCTCAGAATCTTGGGCGCGCCGCCTGTAAGCTCTGAGGGAGAGGGTAGCCCCATAATTTGGCCTATTTCAGAAACAAATGACAGTATAAAGATGACCTACAATGATAATTTGGATAATGACCGACATTTCAAAAGAGAGACTACCATCACCTCAGAATCTTGGGCGCGCCGCCTGTAAGCTCTGAGGGAGAGGGTAGCCCCATAATTTGGCCTATTTCAGAAACAAATGACAGTATAAAGATGACCTACAATGATAATTTGGATAATGACCGACATTTCAAAAGAGAGACTACCATCACCTCAGAATCTTGGGCGCGCCGCCTGTAAGCTCTGAGGGAGAGGGTAGCCCCATAATTTGGCCTATTTCGAAACAAATGACAGTACAAAGATGACCTACAATAATAATTTGGATAATGACCGACATTTCAAAAGAGAGACTACCATCACCTCAGAATCTTGGGCGCGCCGCCTGTAAGCTCTGAGGGAGAGGGTAGCCCCATAATTTGGCCTATTTCAGAAACAAATGACACTACAAAAATCACCTACAAAAATTATTTGGATTATGACCGACATTTCAAAAGAGAGACTACCTTCACCTCAGAATCTTGGGCGCGCCGCCTGTAAGCTCCGAGGGAGAGGGTAGCCCTATAATTTGGCCTATTAAGTAAAAAAGGTAACCTGTAATAATAACTTTTGGATTATGATTGACATTTCAAGGAGGCTAAAATGACTGATATATAAACCATACTGTATCTGTGACGTTGATTATACAGATCGCCCAAGCGAACACGAAGATGTTGAAGTGAAAGCTAGAATATTTAGAGTAATCCAGCGTCTTGGGCTCCTGCCAGCGAATAAGATTTTGGCGGGATTTCGACAGTGCTTGGCGGGCTTTTTGGAGAGTGATTTGTCACTGGAGGCACATCGACGCTTACATCGTCTTAAGCCAGAGAAAAAAGACTTGAATCCTTCGCCGTTTGATAGAAAAGGTCGTCCATTGAAACAGATAATCAGTCTTGCTGTTCCTCAAGGAGATGTGAAGTAGAGCTCGAGCTCTCGCATTCGTTTACACTGGCGACTAAAAAATGTGCATTGTTGACGGCTTTTCTCAAATGTCAAATAGAGAAGATTTAAAAATTTCTTTGGTCAGGGTCTTTTCCACGCAGAGTTCCTTCCAAACCGGAGAAAGATGTGCCAGCAGAGAGTGTATTCCTACTTGTGGCTCCACAGTAAAAACTTGATACGCCGACTCGCCGTTTTCGCTTCGAAGGTCACCAATGTTGACACGGCATACTACTCTTGAGAGAAGTTAAATAAGCCATCGGAGTACTACTTTCTAAAAAGAAAGCACTTGAAAAGCCACTGACAGCGTATTAAGCCTATTTGAATCCAAATGCGGCGAGAAAACTGTAGTTATCAATTGCGAAGCCAGCCGCGAAGATCGACTTCGACCGTGAAATGAATTTATAATCCCAAATAGTCTGATCAAATTTCGCGTTTCCTTGAGATGTCTGGTTCGTTTAATCAGAAGTACAAAGTTCCTTGACAGGCAATGTGTCCGGCGCTCTCGAAAGGTGTCTGGAGGAATGTTTAAAACTAATTACGAAAGTAACGCTTGTCTGTTATTGGAAACCGATCTGCCGTGGTTGCTGTGGAGATTAGGCCTCCTCCTGCGCGCACTAAAATCGGGGCTCTGGCCTGTTATGAAAAGAGAAAAAATAGGAGGAAATACAAAACTATGAAAAAAAGAAATTCTGCACTTTCAAGAAGTTAATATGAACAAGCAATAAACTAGGTAACAAATCATGGAAAATATTGGATATGGCCTGTGTGCAATATCATAAATCCAGTATGGTGTCAAGCAAAGAAAAATACTTATCTTCAACGATGCGAAGAGTTGAAAACCGTTCGGTTAGGCTGACCAATCGATGAAGGCCCAGATTGAAAGGGAACACGGCACCGGGTAGAAGTGGAAAAAGCCAAGCCCCTTCGATCCGCAGGGCGAAAACGTCGACGCCTGTCCTTGGATTTCTTTTCCGCCGTTCTCTCTGACCTATGTCTTCTTCTCGTAATCGAAATTCGACGCCAGCTCGTGAGAAGGGTATTCAGATCCACAGTAAAACCAGTACCTTCTTCCAGGGCCGACTTCACCTTGTCGGAGAACTTAAACTTTAACGCGCCTTAGGCTTCCTCAAACTTATAAAGCATTAATGCAGGGCGCGATCCAGCTGCTGCTGATTCACTTCTCTTTCAGAAGTAAAACTTTCGCGACGGTCAGGAAATATCGACCATCGAGTGGCAAGAGTTGAAAAATCGATTTCCCTCAGTTTTTGTCCATAAATAGCTTTTAGGTAGATAAGTAATCTGATGTAAGTTGTTCTCGCAAAAAGCCTTTTATTTTCGAGAAAAGTAAGAATATTAGCGGAGCTCTCGCGCGAAGCGCGCGCGCAGCAGAGCACCATGGGTAAGAAAATTTGGTAAACTATCCAACCGAGAAAATTTGGTTATGACGTTGCGTACAGATGCCCGCCCGCTAGGCATGAATAGATTGTGCTAGTAAATTCAGGAAAAGTTGCTTCACAATACACCCAAAAGTTGCTCTAAAGTTGCTCAAATATCAAAAAGTTGCCACCAACATTTAGAAAAGTTGCTTGCTCTAGAGTCGTTTTGTTTTAGATAAATACTCAAAACGTGTTTGTTTGTTTGTTTGTTGCCATTTTAACATTTTCATTAAATATTCTTACAATCAGTAAAAGAGGCCAACAGCCATTGTTATATGACAAATATAAATACTATGTTGTAATCAATATACTCTTACAGATATACAGATAGCCGCTGTCCAGATTTCGTGGGCGTAATGCAAGTGTTATTTTATTGTCATTTTATTGTATATCCTTAGTTTTAATAAAATCAGTTTTGATAAAACCAGTTTTAATAAAATCCTTCGAAATGAAACGACCTTTTATGGTTTGGATCGGTTTTATATCAATTTGTTGCTCAAAAGTTGCCAAGGAAGGCAAAAGTTGCCCTAGGTTGCTGGTACTACAAAGAGTTGCTCAAAACGCTAAAAGTTGCTCAAAAGTTGCCGAGCACAATCTATTTATGCCTACCGCCCGCCCGCCCACCCGTACACCCACCCGCCCATCCGTATGAGTACGTTTAGATTGACAGCTGTCAAAATCAAACATCCGCTGACAAATATCGCATGACCATCTCGCTGGCTCAGATGAAAGACCAGTCGTTTTGCCCCTACATATAAGCTGATATAATATGTCACACTTACCAATTCGACATAAAAATGAAACTACGCCGGGCAAGGCTGTCAGTTGGCTGACAGTCGTTTAAAGTTATGATGGCAAGCCAAATTAAGGTCAATTGACAGCTGTCAAAATGGGACATGTGCAGACCACTATCAAAAAACTAATAACGTGGGCTCAGGTTCGCTCAGGTACACGATCTGGCATTTTCCACCACATGCCGGACGGATATGTCTTACTCACACTCGTAGTCTGTTAATTCGAATATTCGCCATGCTAATGAAGGTTAATTGCAGCTGTCAAACTAGAGTATACGCTGACCATCATCACCTGAGTGTATCGCGGGCTCATTTTTCTATCCATTGAGGTCACGTAGTGTTTACAGTTTTGCGCTGATATTTTATTTGATCACGGGCTCAATTCAAAGCCCCATAGCCTAGAAAATCTATCCATCCTAGAAAATTCGGCCATCACGTGACCCCACACCGACTACCGGACCTTCCGTCCGTCCCCACCACAAGTATACCGACGTTTAATCTCGCACTTTCTAGCTAGTTTGGGAGCCTGCAACCTGATGTTGTACATCCATGTTTTGATTAATTGACAGCTGTCAAAACAGTGTTTCTGCTAACCAGTATCGCCTGACCGTATCGCGGGCTCAGGTATCGACCCACCGAGTTCGAGTGTTTTTTTTGAAGGTATCCGCTGACAAGTTGATACTTTTCAAATGATCGCAGGCTCAAGTTCAATTTTTTTAAAATGTATATAAAATAAGTCGTGTTCATGAGCAGCACTTTTAAAATGTTGATTTCGAACTGACCTCGGACGCGAAAATTCAACCGGCTATTACATTTACATGCAGGGAAGGCAATCGCTTTCTGAATGTTTTAAGGGAAAGTTCATTTAATATGACAAGGGGGGGGATGAAGATATTGAGGGGGGGGGGCTCCGAAAATTTTTAGACACCCGAAGGGGGGGCTCTGAAAAAATTGTTGCGCTAGGAGGGGGGGCTCCGAAAATTTGTATACTTCAAAA
This sequence comes from Porites lutea, assembly GCF_958299795.1. Lineage (NCBI taxonomy): Eukaryota > Metazoa > Cnidaria > Anthozoa > Scleractinia > Poritidae > Porites > Porites lutea. The sequence goes on from NC_133205.1 coordinate 13,326,448, forward strand.
CCAACACATGACATCATCATACAGATCGGATGGTTTTCAACTCAACAATTTAATGACCTGTGCAACTCAGCTATATCACGTGGCTTACAGAAATAACAAATGTAGTCTCAGTAATTATTACACTCTTGTTCATCCCAAAAATGCTTTAGAAAATTGTATCACAACTGTATCTCAAGTTTGTCATAGTATAAACCATTGAAGACAATAACGGTAAATATATTTAATACAGTCTAGCGATCTTTTTTCAGGGGAGCAAAGGAAATGAAGGAGGAGGGGGGGGGGCTCTGAAATTTTTTCGACTACCAAGGAGGGGGCTCCTAAAAAATTGAACAGCTAGCGAGGGGGGCTGCTAAAATTTCAAGCTTCGAGTTTCAATATCTTCATCCCCCCCCCCCCCCCCCTTGTCATATTAAATGAACTTTCCCTAAACTGTCTTTTTCTACTTGGTGTACAAAATGAATACAGCTGCTATCAAGATTGTTCTGTAATTCATGGCTGGTTTGTTTATTGCGCTTTTTGTTGACAAATGCACCTCTTGTCAAAGTCATTGGAAATCCGATTTCGGATGGCATCGTTTTCAAAAAAGAGCTTACTCACTTGCCCTTGCTTGAGGGTTGAAAAGTCTCAAGTGATTCTGGAACGCTTGATGACCTTCAGAAGCAGCATCTCGACTGGTAAGCCTGAGCATTTATTGTCTTTGATGTGTTTTTTTTTTTTTGGTTTCCTGAAGTCGAGCGTATGGTTTATGCGGCTTAAGTTTATACACGAGCAATGAACTAAGTAAGTAAGTAAGTAAGTAGTAACTTTATTTAACCACGGAATTCTTATCACTAAAAAGTGGTCTTCTAAAGAGCCGCAAATTCAAAGAAAAGGTTCCGAAGATTATTTAGTTATGATTTAGGCTGTAAACAGAAAGCTCTGAGCGATTTTCTTGCCTTGAGTTCATCTTTAAAAACAGCAAACACCGGGAGCCGGCTTAAAACATAAATAAGCTTATGCTTACCTGACTCATGATTTTCAGAGACACTTTACTGCCAATACTTCTCTTCGTGAATGAAAATTATTGTCTCTGTACATGTTTCACCGAATTATATTTATTGAGCTATTTTGAAAAAATAGCTCATATGTCAGTAGTGTGAGCGTATGTATCTTTGTGGCTTTGTATCTTTGTATGTTGGGATGTTTTTTGCAAGAGCCAATAAGGTTGAAGGTACTATGAGTTGATGTTTAGGAACCAATGAGATCTTGGCATCTATTTAAACATGGCATTGGTAAAGGTCGAACAAGGGCACTTTGAGACCGCCATCTTGATTCTTCATAATTTTTTCGTCTTTTATTACGGCTCAGGGGTTGGGAAGAATTACATTAAATATCTTCATGATTCAAACGCTGTGTACAGTGATGCAGCTGTTTAAGGGTTCATATTTTAGTATGGATGCTGCTTCAAGGCATTTCTGACCTAATTCGGCTATCGGTACAACGTACGTCAGTATGAGTTCTGTTTCACCGGCTACAACTGGGTAGAGTATAAAAGATCATATATTTTCAAAGCTCTTCCAATGAAGCAATAATTGATATTTAGATATAGACTTTAATTCGAAACTATGCGCCCTATAAAATGTGGTCTTAGAAGTTTAAAAAGGCAGCTTATTTTCGTGAAAGCTGTACCGAGTATTGTTAATCCTGTAAACAAGCTTTAAAAATATTATTCTCTCGCTTACAAAGTTCAACAGACCTTTTTCGTTCTGGCAAAACAAAACAAAAAAGAATAATAAGTGAACAACATGATACATCCTTCCTGCATACTAAGTATTATAGTTTCTGAAACGTATTCTATTTAGTAAAGATGCGTAACTTAAGTAGAAACAGTAGCGTTAGGGAATAAAATTGGAAGAACCTAGTTGACACAATAATTAAATACTGTGTATTGAGTGGAGTAACATGATACAAGTAGAAATATATTTCGGCAGTTTGATAATTTTCTTGGAAGTTAATAAATGTTAGGCTATCAACCTTGATGTTGCATGAAACATAATTTAATTGCAGATGTTGTAATAAAGCCGAGGTGATTTCTTAAAATCGCTTGAGAAAAGTTTGTAGTAAAACAATTTGCCTTTTTTTTTACCTACGAATTGTAAAAGGACCAAAGACCAACATCTTCACATGCAAATTGTGTGCATGAGTTATTTTTATAATTCTGTTTACTAGATTACTGTGTGATAACTCGAATTCCCTCACGTACGAACCACGAAAGGCGGCAAAGTCCAGCACTTTCACGTGCCAGCTGTGTGACTGTACATCTCATGCAGATTGGCTTTTCACATTAATAGTAGTAACTTGGACGTATGAAGACCTGTTTCGTTTAGTAACCAATGCCCTAAAAAGGCTCTTGTCTTTTAAGAAGCAATAGCTTTTAAAACATGAAGAAATAAGTTGTCGGAGTTAAAGACTGTCTCACAAATGTTAATAAATGTTAGGTTATCAACCTTGACGTTGCATAAAACATAATTTAATTGCAGATGTTGTATAATGAAGCCGAGGTGATTTCTTAAAATCGCTTGAGAAAATTTTGTAGTAAACAATTTGCCTTTTTTTTAACGTACGAATTGTAAAAGGGCCAAAGACCAACATCTTCACGTGCAAATTGTGTGCAAGAGTTATTTTTGTAATTCTGTTTACTAGTTTACTGCGTGATAACTCGAATTCCCTCACGTGCGAACCACGAAAGGGGGCAAAGTCCAACACTTTCACGTGCCAGCTGTGTGACTATACATCTCATGCAGATTGGCTTTTCACAATGATAAATAGTAACTTGGACGTATGAAGACCTGTTTCGTTTTGCAACCAATGCCTTAAAAAAGGCTCTTGTCTTTTAAGAAGCAATAGCTTTTAAAACATGAAGAAATAAGTTGTCGGAGACTGTTTCAATGAGTAGAATCGCACGTGAAAACCTCGTGAATTATGATGTTGCAACCATCTACCTCAATGATAAAAATCCTGGTATTTCGTAACTATTCAGTATTCGATAAGTCACATTTTGGCTTAAGGTATCAGCCACCCTTAAAATTGCCATTTTTCCATATTTCAGGTTTCAACGTTTTCAAATAGATATGCTTGAGAGCTTTCTTTTAAAAAAAAAATTAGAAGAAAATATTATTTCTGTCCAAAGATATCGGGGGTAAAAGATTTTTTCTCGTTAATTATCTTAATTGATCGTTGACAAGATCTGTCATACCCGTGTCATATGTGAACTAGTAACGTGATACCGAGTGCGTGCTTCGACACAACACGTGCGAATTATCTTCGCGTTGTTTATAGCCTTTAGTATTCTCCGTGGATATTTAGCGTTTGCTTCGGTGAAAATGCCGCCAAAAAAAAGAGAAAAGGTCGTGTCCGTTTTCGTCATCGAAACCGAGAGCGAAAAAGAAATCGAAGAGCGAGTTTGACAGAGTTTGGGCCGCAAAATTGGCAGAGAGCGACAAAGGCTAATTTTATCAGCAAGAGAAGTGGCTCGAGGAGTTGGATATTCAGAAAAGCGAAAATGCTGCAGTTGCTGAGAGTGCAGCCGCTCCAAAATCCAGCTTCAAGAGCCAGGTGAAGAAAGCCAATAAAGCTTATCGACCCCATCAGCTGATGGAACGTGGAAAACAATAAGCGGTCGAGCTATCGTATCGAGCGAAAAGCTGCTTGAGAAACTGGACGAGTCTGTATCTTGTCGATTTTGCCAGGGAAGAGTCCAAGTCATGGAAAATGTAGCGACTAAGCATGGACTTGGTTCTACCTGGAGAATCCAGTGCGAGAATGAAAGCTGTCCGTCGCACAAGACAAATTCTGTTTTTAATTCTTCCGAGAAGAGCAGAGCGTTTGAAATAAACCGGGCCTCAGTTCTTGGCCTTCGAGCAATCGGTGGTGGACATTCGGCGGCTTCAAAGTTTTTTAGTTTCGTTGGCCTGGCGCCGATCAGCATAAACGCCTGGGCGGATCATACAAAAAAGATCGAAGGAGAAGCAAAACTTTTGTTCGAGGAAGAATTAAACCGTGCTTCTCGTGGTGTAAAAGGGTGGAAGTTTCCCAACGGAGAATTAAACTGTTCACTTGCTTGCCGCGAAAATTTGTTCCTGTTACATGTTACCTGTCAAAGTCCTATTGTTAGAGAAAATTGATCCCTATCTGATATCAATCAGAATAAACATTTAGGTGTTATAATCTCATTCCAGGTAGGATGCCGCCAAAAATGTATTTTCTATTTTATCTCCGAACGCAAATTTTGCCGATCGACTCGTACGTTTTGAACTCCAAGTCGTCAGCCTTTCAATCAATTTGGCTAAAATTTGGCCAGAGTGATGCCATATATCTCTTCTACAAAACCGTGTCTGCGAATTTTAATACTCCTTTTCATTTTAAAGCTAGAGCTTTTTTTCCACAGGGAGTGTTGACTAATTGCCTTCCCCAACTTCATTTGCTAATAAAAGAAAAACAAACGCACTTGTCAAAAATCTGAGACACGGTTTTTTAGTGGAACGTGTTGAGAAGCGAATGCGGTGTTAATTGTTTTCTTCCGTTTATGTCCGGCGGGAGTGGAACACGATTTATAGAGACGTGTACTTTTACACAAAGCGTTCCAATTTCGCAACACATTTAAGTAAATCGTTTTTGTTGGTTCAAATCCATAATCTGGAATTATTAAGCTTTTAAAAAATATATGGTTTATAGGGGTTTTTATAAAAACAACTAACGCTACAGCGATCCGCGCGCGGACGGTCCTGAAAGGTGGCTGATACCTTAAGAAACTCCGAGGAAACCTTAGAGTTTTCCTTCTAATCAACGTTTGGTGAGTAGAAATTTATTTTACTTTAACAATTTGTTTAACTTGCACCAGATGTAACGTGGAAAGAGAGAGGAAAGTGAATATATAGGTTGAGGATCGACTCAGCTGAGCGTTTCGCGTTTTCATTTATGTAGCGCAATACCCAATTTCGCACAAAAACCAAATCTACATTTAGGATGAAAAAGGTAGATTCATCACTCTTGGTAAGGTTACACCCAAGTATTATAGTTACACTGAAGCATTCAAAATAGCTCATGCACGTTTAACGTGCCTATGTTTTTATTGATTGTTAGTGGTCCCTCCCGCAATTTTTACCGCTGCACCGGTTGTTTCCAGTCGAACATAAACATCGCATGCAGGAATACTCACATCCTCGGAGACCCAGGGAAAGTCTAAACGGGCGAAAAAATATATATGGAACGAAGAAAAGTAAAGAACGGCGAGAAGAGCTCTTCTCGCTGTTCTTTACTTTTCTTCGTGCCACATTTTCCCGCCAGTTTAGACTTTCCCTAGGCCCCACTATCTGCCCCTGGGTCTCCGAGGATGGAATGCTCAAAACGCCGCGCGTAAATATCACTCGCTTTTAAAGATTACACATAACAAAACCATACACAGTTTAATAAATAAAGGGAAATAAAACTTAAACATAACAACTTCTCTATCACGTTGAAGCGTAAATGGCAACCCTATTAGTCGCACTGCAAATTTGGTGCCTGTCAAAAGTGAGAACCCGTCCGGCTGGCAGAAAAGTGATTTTGGGAATTTTTTTATCGTCTTCATTAAAAGCCCGTAATTATTACCCTGCATATCACATAGGACCAGATTTTTCTAACTGAAAAGTCCCGGCATTATCTGAGAATTCTCTTCATGAAAACGTTTTATAATTCAATGCTATAATTTGTTGTGCAAAGGAAGCTCGTGCTTTGATAGTCGTGGATATTGAATGAGTCGGGAAATGAGCGAAAATTCTCTTGCAAAATTGTGAAAAACTGCAGAATTATAGGTTTAAATAGGGCAAAAAGAACAAATTCTGTCCGAGGTCTGTATGATAAAAAAGGGCCTCAGAGTACTGTTTACCTGAGACGTGATGAGAAAAAGTATGTTTAAAAGGCTGGTTTACACGCCACCAGATTCGTCGTCAAGATTTACTAGTAAACTAAACATGTCGAAATTGTCCAATTATCCATAGTCTCTCTAACGGAGCAATGTAGGAGAGACTGGTGAATGCCACATTATGATGCAACAGCTAATGCAAATACAATACACGAATAGGTCTATTTGTTTTCCAGGCCTAATCTACTGTGATCGAACATGATTGCTATTTTTGGGTGTACAAATACGACTATTTAATAACTCGATGTAAAATTTGTTTCACTCTTGGACTGTTAAATTATTTTTCTCTAAAACCACTTAGCCTTTGCCTCAAAAGTCAAATGAATGTGCCCTGATCTGTGGATTACAAGTTTATTGTTTGATTTAAATTATGAATTTATTAACGGGAGCTTCGCTTTTTAATCTGGCTAAATCTATATATTAGTTTTCGTGGTCGAAGTCTCAAAATGGCCGTATTTTCAAGCCGAAATTTGCTAACATGAACTCTCCTCGCCTTCCCAAATAAAGGCGCAAGGAGAAATGTGGACACTTTCCATCAATAGAACAACTCTTCTTCTTTCGCTAGAAGATACTTTCAAAGCAATATCAAGACTCGTTGAACTGACATAATTCAAAAACGAAGAACAGGTTTTTACGGTGACAAAAACTTTAATTTAGTAGTTGTTTTCTGCGGCATTATTTTTCCTGTGGTATACCTCCAAATTTTCCCAGTCCTCGTTTATTCACACAATTAGACATTCATCTGAAACATACCAGAGAATTGGCTTGGGTTCCTGAAAGCAGCCTCCAAACGGAAGCATCGAAGTCCACTAAATATAGTGAAGCGTGACCAAAATAACTTATTTAACGGCACCAAGTTTCCTCGATCGCAAAGTAACAAGAAGAAATATCTTCCTGTTCCCTCATCCTTAGCGAATTACCATTGTTAAAGTCCTTATTTTTCGATAAAAAGTGAGTACCAGAATACTAGCGCGTTCATCGAAAATGTTGCTCTTTCAAGAATTGCGTTGCGTTACTATCTTGATTTCGTGACTGTCATTTTAACGGCTCCGTCTCTTCAAATGTAGGTTATGTCACGTGAAGTCACGGAACACATTGTCACGCAGAGTCGCCGGCTGGTAGAGTTCAGTGTTTCAAAGTGGCTAAAATTGACCCAGTTTCACCTTTTTGCCCCACTCTTTGGTTGAAAAAAGCAACTTTGCAAAGGGAAGACCCACAAGAAGTACGAAAAACGAGCCTTGAGGCTGTAAACATCTACTTTTGGGCGTTTCGAAATTGGAAGTGTTTACACAATTATCGCCGGCCTACAATGAAAATATCCTGAACTTCGATGGTGTCTAACAGAAATTCGCTGTGGCTATATGGCCGGTAACCGGTCAAGGTTTTCAAAACACTAAATGGCCGGCAGTCCTTTATTCTCAGTAAATTTCACAAAATCGAAAGATTCCAGCTAATCTAAACTATCACTACAGTTATAAGAAAAATTTAGCCATAAAGTCACTTTGTATATTCTACAAACCGATAATTTAGCCATTAATTAACGGCTAAATATTTTCCTTCTTATAGAAATTATGTAGTAGTAGCCTCCCCCGTAGACATTCTTAGGCGTGCGTCGGGAAGGAACGCGTGACGCACGCCTTAGAATGTCTGCGGGGGAGGCTAATGTAGTCGGTGAAAATTAGCCATTAATTAACGGCTAAATATTCCTTCTATAATTATATATGTAGAGTAGGTCAAATTTAGCCATTAATTAACGGCTAAACATCTCCTATATATATGAAAAGAAGGTTAAACTTAGCCATTAATTAACGGCTAAACATTTCCTACATATAATAAAAGAAGGTTAAACTTAGCCATTAATTAACGGCTAAATATTAATATTAATATTAATATTATAAATATATGTAGAGTAGGTAAATTAAGCCGTTATTTAATGGCTAAATTTTTCGTTTGGATATATACGTAATGAAAACTTAGCCGTTAATTAATGGCTAAATTTTTCGTTTGTACAGATAGTTAATGAAAATTTAGCCGTTAATTAATGGCTAAATTCTCAACCTCGTTAATTAACGGCTAAATTTTTCTTTAATAATAATTCAAAGTGACTTAACGGCTAATTTTTTGTGATGTCTGTAGACAAAAATTATTGCAAATTTAGCCATTGTCTAAACACCGCAGTCGGAACTGAAGATCCCCGCTCCTTGAGCGATAAAGTCAGACTGTGGGTTGGTAGGCGTGACGAATACGAACGAACAAAATAACTAAGATAGTATGCGCGCTCTGATTGGCCGAGAGGAGTGTTTGCATGAGAGTATGTAAACATTGACCCATTCCTTCGTCGGCTGAAACATGGAAAATCGTTACAAAGAAGGTGAGTCAAT